>NC_069502.1:756956954-756986954 GCF_027579735.1 Bombina bombina | reverse complement strand
AGATGCCTGTAAAATAAATATAAATCCTAAAATAGCTACAATATAATTATTATTTATATTGTAGCTATATTAGGGTTTATTTTACAGGTAAGTATTTAGCTTTAAATAGGATTCATTTATTTAATAAGATTTATTTTATTTCGTAAGATTTAAATTATATTTAATTTAGGGGGGTGTTAAGGTTAGACTTAGCTTTAGGGGTTAATACATTTGTTAGAGCAGCGGCGAGGTCCGGTCGGCAGATTAGGGGTTAATAAGTGTAGGTAAGGTAGCGGCGACGTTTGGGGTGCCAGATTAGGGGTTAATAAATATAATATAGGGGTCGGCGATGTTAGGGGCAGCAGATTAGGGGTGCATAGCTATAATGTAGGTTGCGGTGGTGTCCGGAGTGGCAGATTAGGGGTTAAAAGTGTAATGCAGGGGTCAGCGATAGCGGGGTCGGCAGTTTAGGGGTTAATAAGTGTACGGTTAGGGGTGTTTAGACTCGGGGTTCATGTTAGGGTGTTAGGTGCAGACTTAGGAAGTGTTTCCCCATA
Source organism: Bombina bombina (assembly GCF_027579735.1). Lineage (NCBI taxonomy): Eukaryota > Metazoa > Chordata > Amphibia > Anura > Bombinatoridae > Bombina > Bombina bombina. Next base: position 756,986,418 of record NC_069502.1, on the reverse strand, counting down.
GAAAACAATGGGGCTGCGTTAGGAGCTGAACGCTGCTTTTTTGCAGGTGTTAGGTTTTTTTTCAGCTCAAGCTGGCCACGTCCATAAGCAACGCTGGTATTGTGGGTTGAAGTGTAAATTATGCTCTACGCTCCTTTTTTGAAACTAACGCAGCCCTTCAGAGAACTCTAAATACCAGCGTTGTTTAAAAGGTGCGGGGGGAAAAAAACACGCGTAGCTAACGCACCAATTCTAACGCAAAACTCTAAATCTAGGTGAATGTGCACTAACCTCAGGACTTCTTCTCCCCATAGACTTCACACCACATTTTACCTACAGCACTAAACATAAACAGCTAGATTACGAGTTTTGAGCGCTATAGGGAAATTAATGAACGCAACAAAAGTTATGTTATTTAACCCCCTTTAGCGCAGCCTTTACAAGTTTTTTTAAAAATGGCATGTTCGTGCGATATGGTGCTTTTAAGCTCCATACAGCACCAAAATACATGCGCTGTTTTGACGTCTAAAACCTGCGATCGCGAAAAGAAAAGCTCTGTAACGCAGACCCATTGATGTCTTTGGGGAAAGAAAACTAACGTGTAAACCTAACACCTTAACATAAACCCCACGTCTAAACACCCCTAATCTGCTGCCCCCAACATCGCGACACCTGCATAATGTTATTAACCCCTAATCTGCCGCTCCCGATATCGTCACAACCAAAATAAATCTATTAACCCCTAATCTGCTGCTCCTGATATCGCTGCCACTATACTAAAGTTATTAACCCCTATTCTGCCACACCCCAACATCGCTGCCACTATATTAAAGTTATTAACCCCTATTCCGCCGCTCCCCGATATTGCCACAACTAAATAAACCTATTAACCCCTAAACCTCCAGCCCCCCACATCGCAACAACCTAAATTAAACTATTAACCCCTAAACCTAACCCTAACGTAACCCTAACCCTAACACCCCCTAACTTTAACATAATTTAAATAGAGCTAAATTAAACTTAGAATTATTAACTAAATAATACCTAATTAAAACTAAATACAAACTTACCTGTGAAATAAAACCTAAGCTAGCTACAATATAACTAGACATGTGCACGGCAAAAAAATTTGTTTTATTTCGGATCGATTCGGATGTTTTAGAATTTCGTTTTCGGATCGATTCGAATGCATTCATTTCGGATTCGTTTGGATTTGTTTGGATTCATTCGGATTCGAATAAATTTGGATGTATTCGGTTCGGATTCGATTCGGAAGTTCGGTATGCGTTAGGTGGAATGTGCTGTGTATTAGACTAGTATTATGTACTGTAATATTAGGTGTAACCCATAGCAGAGTGATATAACCTAATATACAGTACAATACTAGTGTAATTGTGATTAGTCCATGGCCATCCGAATGTTACGAATAAATCCGAACTAATTCGAATTTATTCATGAGATTCGGTGCTACAGTAATTCGGAAGTTCAAATCGATCCGAATCTCCGAATTTGACAAATTCGTCTGAATTTAAATTCGGAACGAAACGAAATGCACGTCTAAATATAACTAATAGTTTTATTGTAGCTAGCTTAGGTTTTATTTTTATTTCACAGGTAAGTTTGTATTTATTTTAACTAGGTAGACTAGTTTAATAGTTTAATAGTTATTAACTATTTAATAACTACCTAGTTAAAATAAATACAAACTTACCTGTGAAATAAAACCTAACCTGCCTTACACTAAAACCTAAAATTACAAAAATCAGCCAATAGAATTTTAGCAGCTCTAATTCCTATTGGCTGATTCAAATTTTTCAGCCAATAGGAATGCAAGGGACGCCATCTTGAATCGTGTCCCTTGCATTGAAGATTTAGTGTACTGCGGCGACCGTATGAAGAGGATGTTCCGCGCCAGATGTCTTCAGGATGGACCCGCTCCGCCAGGATCAAGATAGAAGATGCTGTCTGGATGAAGATTGAAAAGGCCGCCTAGATGAAGACTGTTAGGTTTTATATTTGGGGGGGGGTTGGTTGGGTGGTGGGTTTTACTGTTGGGGGGGTCTTTTTACAGGTGAAAGAGCTGATATTTTTGTAGCAGTGCCCCACTAAAAGCAATTTTAAGGGCTATTGTTAGTTTATTGTTGTGGTATTCTGAGCTTCGTATTTAAGTAAACAAGTATTTGCACATTGGTTATAAAGGTTAGCTCTAAAATTAGAGCTTGTTGCTCTTTTTTGTAGTAATCAGAAAACAACTTCTATGTAGCCTGATTAAACAATATGAGACATTTAATATATGATGAATTTGTATATTAACTACTGACTTAAGTGTTAATAAATATAAGGAATATTTAATATAATATATATCTTATGTTCAAGACATATATATATAACCGGAGGCCACAGATGAAAAAGAAATACTGACAAGCTCAGAATCTGAATTGGTAGAAACAAATGATTCTTCTTACTTCACGCAATCACACACAGCCTAAAATATTTACAAGTTCAGACATTCCACAGACATACAATGTTTGTTCATATTGGATGTTGCAGGTAATAGGATATGCCCAATAATTCAGTATGGTAACAAAAAACAAGCAGATAAGAAGTTTAAAGGCTTTAGCATTGTTCGTATACGTTACCACCTTGAGGACCGTGATATTTCTGTTACCGCATTGGAAGATCCGTGTTTGGAGAGGCAGCGTGTGTGAATGCGGCTTACTTCCGGGTAGCGGTGAAAAAGTAGATCCGGCCGTTGAATGATCCAAAGTCGGTAATGACAAAGTAACGATTTGAGCATAAGAGATTCAAGACGCAGCTAGAGTAAACAAAGTAAACCACCTTGCACAGGATACAAGCAATAGGAGACCTGAGATAAGGAAAGCTACACCAGAGTAGCTAAGACTTCAATAATCAGGCAGTCAATGAGTGTTACAGGTAGTCCTTATATAGGGTGGAGACCAAATAGGAGGGGTTATAGTTAAAGGTATACCACATCTCCCCCCCTTCAAGGAAGCACCCCAGGGGTTTCCAAACTAGGCTTCTCAGGATAGCGGCGATGAAAATTTCGTAGAAGACGGGGAGTGCGAAGATCAGAATGAAGCTGCCAAGAGTTATCCTCCGAACCATAACCTTTCCATTTCACAAGATACTCTAACCTCTTCCTATGGATCCTAGAATCCAATACAGCTTCAACTTCATACTCCTCTCGATCATCAACGAGTATTGGAGGTGGTCGAGACAAGGAGAGAGACTGAGGTGGAGGAAGATATGGCTTTAACAGAGAGACATGAAAAGAGGGGTGAATCTTAAAATCCTGGGGAAGCTCTAATCTCACAGCATTGAGGTTGATTATTTTAGAAATCTTAAAAGGACCCAAATATTGATTTGCTAACTTTTTGCTAGGAACTGACAGTCTATTCCATGTGGTGGTTCATGTTTTAATTCTTTTAAGATCTCCTCTTCTAAAGGTGTTAATAAACCTATAATTTTTTCTTTTGGAATGATTTGGTAAATTTGATTATGAGTGTCTTGTTCATGTAATCTAGAGAGGGCATCGGCTTTGGTATTTAAATGTCCTGGTCTGTAGGTTAAGAGAAAATCGAAACGATCAAAAAATATAGACCATCTTGCTTGTCTTGCAGACAAGGTCTTACTTGTTTTTAGAAATTCAAGATTTTTATGGTCAGTATAAATCTTAAAAGGTAGCTTAGAACCTTCTAATAAATGTCTCCAATGATCTAGAGCACGTTTTATAGCTAGAAGTTCTTTATCTCCTATGCTATAGTTTTTCTCAGCACTAGTTAACATTTTTGAATAGAAAGCAATAGGATGAATCTCAGTCTTGTTCTTATCTTGTTGTGATAAAACTGCACCGATACCTGAGTCGGATGCATCTACTTCAAGGATAAATTCTGAATCAAAATCTGGCATAACTAGAATGGGAGCTGTAGTAAAATTTTCTTTCAATTTATTAAACGCAAGACTAGCGGATTCGGTCCACTTAAATCTTTGTTTTTCACTAGTGAGTGTTGTTAATGGTTTAACGATTGAAGAGAAATTTTTTATAAACTTCCTATAAAAATTCGCAAAACCAATGAATCGTTGTACAGATTTTGTGGAAGTAGGAGTAGGCCAATTTAGAATTGCTGATACCTTCTCCGGATCCATTTGAATTTTGTTGGGACTGATGATGTAACCCAAGAATTTTATTTCTGTGACATGAAAGGAACATTTTTCCAGTTTAGCATATAGTTTGTGTTCTTTTAAACGAGTTAATACCCAGCGTACATGTTTTTGATGCTCTTGAGGTGTTCTAGAATAAATTAATATGTCGTCAAGGTATATTATGACACAAACGTCTATCAGGTCACGAAAGATCTCATTTATAAAAAACTGAAAAGTTGCCGGAGCATTACTCAGACCAAAAGGCATTACATTATATTGGAAAAGGCCATATCTGGTCCTGAATGCCGTTTTCCATTCGTGACCTTCTTTAATTCTATTCAAATTATAAGCTCCCTTTAAATCTAATTTGGTGTAAATAGTTGCACCAGTTAGACGTTCCAAAAGTTCAGGTATTAAAGGTAACGGGTATCTGTTTTTTATTGTGATGTTATTTAATGCTCTATAATCAATAATAGGTCTTATGGTACCATCCTTGTTTCTTACTAGAAACATACCTGCAGCTGCAGGGGATGTGGAGTGTGAAATAAATCCCTTACGTAAATTTTCGTCTAAGTAGTTTCTTATATACTGGAGTTCCTCTTGAGAGAGGGGATAGATCTTACCATGAGGGATTTTGGAACCAGGTATTATATCGATAGGACAGTCAAACTCCCTATGAGGTGGAAGGTTTTCTGCCTCTTTTAAATTAAATACATCTGCCAAATCCTGATAACACGAGGGTAAACCAATATCAAGTGACGCTATGGTTTGATGTGGATAACAAGTTTGGGAACAAAAAGCAGAATCTAATGTTACCTTATTTGAAACCCAATTTATGTGAGGGTTGTGTTTCTTCAACCAAGGATAGCCTAGGATGAGAGTATGCTGATGTATGGTTATGAGATCAAAAGATAAATATTCAGTGTGTCCCTGCAATGATGTTACAAGCAGGGGAATAGTATGATGTGTAATAGGTCCTTGTTCTATTAATGAACCATCTATCAGCTTAATAGATACAGGATTTTGTTTACAAATAGTAGGTATTCGATTTTTATTTACATAAGTGGAATCAATGTAATTTCCGGATGCTCCTGAATCAATTAATGCCTTGGTTTGGATATTTTTCTGGTCCCACTGTAGAGAAATAGACAAAGTAATGTGTGTATCATTAGCTATGCTGTAAATAAAGTCACTGGTTTTGTTCTTACCATTCTTTTGTTTTTTCAACAAAGGACAAGTAGATACTACATGTTCTTTTTGAGCACAATATAAACAGAGATTTTCCAACCTCCTTCTAATTTTTTCCTCTGGTGGCAGAGGTCCTCTAAGTACACCAATCTCCATAGGGGTAGCACTGCCATGAGCTTTGTCATGACTTGTTGTGACTTGGTAAGGTCTTCTATATGAGGTATCATTAGAGGCCTTTTCTGCCCTCCTTTCTCTCAAACGACGATCTAAAGATGTACTTAATTTAATAAGACCATCAAGGGTATCTGGGATCTCAAGACGTGAAAGTTCATCTTTGAGTGTTTCAGATAAACCTAAACGATATTGATTTTTCAAACTGATTTCATTCCACTGAGAGTCCTCTGCCCACATCTGAAACTCAGTGGTATAATCCTCCACATTTCTCTTACCTTGTTTTAAAGACCTCAATCTCATTTCCGCATTTATTTGAGAATTTGAGTCTTGATATAGACTAGTTAAAGCAGAAAAAAAATCTTGTAATGAATCCAGGATATTGTTATTGTTTTCAAAAAACCTATTAGCCCAAGTCCTGGGTTCACCTTGTAGGAAAGATATTGTGGTACAAACTTTAATCCGCTCAGTATGATAAGTCTTAGGTCTAAGAGAAAATAATAAATTACAGGCATTCTTAAATTCCCTGAACTCAGAACGTTTCCCTGAAAAAGGTTGTGGATAATTAATATGAGGTTCAGGTGGGTCATGAGGCTTTTGTGTAACAAAATCTTTAACTATAGTTTTCAGTGCAGCATTTTCAGTCTGCACTTCAGTCACAGCTCTTGCTAAGTAATCAAGTTTAAGGTAAACATTATTAAACTCCTTTTTTATTTCATTAGGATCCATAATGTTTAATTAATTCAAAATTCGGTTTTTTAGGCCTGATTATTATGTGGTATTCTGAGCTTCGTATTTAAGTAAACAAGTATTTGCACATTGGTTATAAAGGTTAGCTCTAAAATTAGAGCTTGTTGCTCTTTTTTGTAGTAATCAGAAAACAACTTCTATGTAGCCTGATTAAACAATATGAGACATTTAATATATGATGAATTTGTATATTAACTACTGACTTAAGTGTTAATAAATATAAGGAATATTTAATATAATATATATCTTATGTTCAAGACATATATATATAACCGGAGGCCACAGATGAAAAAGAAATACTGACAAGCTCAGAATCTGAATTGGTAGAAACAAATGATTCTTCTTACTTCACGCAATCACACACAGCCTAAAATATTTACAAGTTCAGACATTCCACAGACATACAATGTTTGTTCATATTGGATGTTGCAGGTAATAGGATATGCCCAATAATTCAGTATGGTAACAAAAAACAAGCAGATAAGAAGTTTAAAGGCTTTAGCATTGTTCGTATACGTTACCACCTTGAGGACCGTGATATTTCTGTTACCGCATTGGAAGATCCGTGTTTGGAGAGGCAGCGTGTGTGAATGCGGCTTACTTCCGGGTAGCGGTGAAAAAGTAGATCCGGCCGTTGAATGATCCAAAGTCGGTAATGACAAAGTAACGATTTGAGCATAAGAGATTCAAGACGCAGCTAGAGTAAACAAAGTAAACCACCTTGCACAGGATACAAGCAATAGGAGACCTGAGATAAGGAAAGCTACACCAGAGTAGCTAAGACTTCAATAATCAGGCAGTCAATGAGTGTTACAGGTAGTCCTTATATAGGGTGGAGACCAAATAGGAGGGGTTATAGTTAAAGGTATACCACAATTGTAGGCTAGGGTATATTTTTTTTGGGTGTGCTTTTTATATTTTGCTAGGGCTACTACATTAGGTGTAATTCTTTTTTATTTTTGATAATTTTGTTTTTTATTTTTGATAATTTCGTTTTTTATTTTTGATAATTTAGTGTTTGTTATTTTTGGTATTTTAGTATGTTTTTTTGTATTTAGATACTTTGTTAATTTTTAGAGTAGTGATTTTTTTAATGTGTAGTTTAGTTTTATTTAATTGGTAGTTTAATTTTAGTTTAATTATATTAGTTTCATTGTTAGTTTAAAATTAGTTTTTTAATTTGACATGTAAATTTTTATTTAATTTAAACTAGGGAAATTGTAATTTTAATCTAAAGTTAGGGGGTTGTTAGGTTTAGGGGTTACTAGTTTAAATTAGTTTATTGCAATGTGGGGGGCTTTCGGTTTAGGGGTTAATAGGTTTATTATAGTGGCAGCGGTGTAGGGCTTAATAACTTTAGTATAGTGGGGGCGATGTGGGCGGACGGCAGATAAGGGGTTAATTATATTTGAATAGTGTTTGCGATGTGGGGGCGGTTAAGGGGTTAATATGTTTATTATAGTGGTGATTATGTCAGGGTCACGGCAGAATAAGGGTTCATATTTTTTTAAGTGGCAGCTATATCGAGAGCGGCAGATTAGGGGTTAATAAATTTAATATAGTGTTTGCGATGCGGGTAGGCCTCGGTTTAGGGGTTAATGGGTAGTTTATGGGTGTTAGTGTATTTTTTAACACTTTAGTTATGAGTTTTATGTTACAGATTTGTAGCGTAAAACTCATAACTACTGCTTTTAGATTGCGTTACAGATCTTATCGTTTTAGGGTGTAACGCCAGTTTTTTAGCCAGAACGCAAAACTCTGAATACCAGCGCTATGGGAATCCCATTAAAAAACATAATTTTTAAGAGTGCGGTACTGACATTGCGTTACAGGCTAAAAGGCTTGCGTACACCTATACCAACAACACTTGTAATGGCTGTGTTACTGTTTTATCGCTGAAAACGCACAGACTTGTAATCTAGCTGAAAGGTAGTTATAAATATTTTACATTCCAATGTTCTTCACATAGAGTAAAATGTTCTTTTTACATATATATATATATATATAGATATATTATTTATATATATATATATATATATATATATATATATATATATATATATATATATATATATATATATATATATATATAATATATATATATATATATTTAAATTGAAGCAAACTAAGTACATTTTCTTCTAAGTGAAGAACATTGGAATGTAAAATATTTACTATAACATATTAAAAAATACTGAAATTGAATAAAATAATATTTTTAAGTTTTGAGGTATTTAATTGAGAAGCGCTCCATTGTATATATATATATATATATATATATATATATATATATATATATATATATATAATGTGTGTGTATATATATATATATATATATATATATATATATACGCATACCTATGTACATTTAAACACATAGATACACGTATATGCATATATATATATATATATATATATCTTTTGGATATACATGTGAGGAGCAGCAGGACCCTCAGGCGCACGTGCACTTTACATGCAGGCTATGGATTGCTTATGTGCTTATGTTATAGCTGTTCCTTTTGAGGTTACATGCACCGTACATGCACCAAATATCGAGGTGATGAATGAAGGCATGGATGTTTTTTCCTATATGGATGTTGATGCCTCTAGGATTACAGCCCTTGCAAGAGGATCAAGGGATTTCCTTAGAGACACTTCTCACATGAATATCTCCAAAAATTGGGGAAAAGCCCACAAGAAGCTGTTATCCTATGAGTTGCATAGTACCACCCTAGCAGAATATTATAAGGTGAGGAGGGATACCAAGAGGTCTGAGAATCAGATTAAGACCCACCATTGTGGCCAACAATGAAAGCTACAAAAAAAGATTTGAATGCATTTTAAAAAAGGTGCTTTTTTGACATCATTGTCTGGACTGTTGAATGTCTACAAGAAGAGATAAACAAAAAGCACTTGTAACGGACTGTGAACTGGGTTTAAATACTCACTTTTCAATAGAGGATCTTCAAAACATCAATAGGTTAAAAGTGCTTGGTGAGTACAGCACTACAAAGCCCTAGAAGAAGGGTTTGTGGCTAAAGATGTGTCCACGATTGGTTGTTATACCTATAAGTGGTGTATATGATAGTAATACAAATAGCCGATAGGTCTAAGTGCATGAATATTACAATGTATAGAAAAAGGAATTTATAATGGATCAAACGCTCCTATATGCTTTGCTAAAAACATTTATTATGTTTTGCTAATAACATTTAATATGACATATATGGTTAAAAATCCTTGACAATGTGTATATACATAAAGTACATAAATGACAGTTGTAAACAATCCTTTAAAAACAAAATTTTATAAACAGGATCTTGAAAACAAGATCTATGGTACCATTATGTGCACATAAAAAGGGGGGGTTTATAAAAATAGAAATAAAGTCTTAAAAATCTGAGGAATAGTCATGTGATCCTATGGTATATTGGCTTTTAAAATGTCCCAATGCTGGTGTGTTCAAACTTAGTGAACCACTCAAAGGTATGAAAAAATGTGAAAAAATTTGAAAAAATAGATTAATTGCCTCCAAAAAATGACAAAAATGGTAAAAAATACAACTTGTGATATCACAACTGTGTAAAAAGTGAAAAATAATTATAAAAATAAAAATAAAAATGAGTGGGGTGTATACCAAAAATATGCCTTAGTGAATGTCAAATATATCCTTAAAAATAGTGATATATAATATAACAAATGTTCCCAAAAAGGTTGTGATAACTCCAAATACAAATGTTGTTAAAAAGTCTTTTGCAACTCAAAATATATCCAAAATATATCCAAACAAGTGTGGTAATAAGATTCCTAAGTGTGGGTCCTCTTCTTGAGGTGTGTGTTAGAACTTCAGTGGTATCATCTTGAACCTATAAAATGATAAGAAAAGCGAACATAGTGCAATAAAGCTACTAAAAGATAAGGGTAAAGGTAATAAACTCACCGAATGAGATCCTGAGCCGTAATACCAGTTAGCCAACGCGTTTCGGTTCACAAAGAACCTTTCTCAAGACTGGTACCGGCTCTCTAGTTTGCTTGCCTTAAATATACTGGTTGGCCAATGGGATTGGATTAGTTTTGGCGCCCAAAATTCGCGCCAAAAAAGCTGTGCCGAAAATTGCGCCTTTTTGTTATGTATAAGTCCTAATTCACTGTGTGTTGTTTGTATTTCTTATTTCGTAATATTACTTAACATTGTAGTTAATATGTAAGGCCGTATCTCGTTTACCGGATGTTTTCACCGGAAGTGGAGATTAGCCGGAAGTGACGTCGTAGCTCGTGTGCGCACTTCCAGTTGGCTCTACTTTTACCGCATGTTGTACCTCTGTCCGCAGGGACTATGTCTCTGAAAACCTGAGGTGTATATGCTTTTTACAAATGTATTATAATTGGTGGTATTAGGCTCAGGATCTGTCTAAATATAATAAAATGGTATATATGTATATATATACTAAACGTGATCGGCATTGTATTGGTCCATTATAGAACACAAAATTCATATAAAAATACAAAAATGCAAAAAGTGTATATACAACCTTTTAAATAAGTATGATAAATGCATGTTTGTTAACATTATATTGGTCTATTTCAAATCTGTTATAAAGATATTTCCACATAATTTTGAAACATATAAAAACCTATAAAAACATATAAAGGAGATAGGAATTTTCATTTATTATGGCACTTGGGATCGACAAATTGAAATATCTGGGTCTCAGAACCCAAAACTCCGTTGGTCATAGTGGACCCTTACTCTAATAAACAGGTTATGTATATATGTGTGTATAGGACAGAATATATAATTGGATAGTGTATATATAGTGTATATAAAAACCCCTTTAATATACGTATATAAGAATATATATAAAAAACTGCATTGTTTAAAACTGAGAATTATAGGATAAGAGCGAAAAGGTGAAAATTAAAATGTGAGAATTAAAATGTTAGAATTAAAAAGTAAAACAGCTGGGTTAAAAAATGGATTAAAAATCTAAGAGTTCTCGGTCTCTTCTTTAAATAACGACTTTAAGAAGGATACCAGTGATTTCTAAATTCTAAAATGCTTGAACTCTAAAACTTTGAAACTCCAAAGAACCAAACTCTCAAAAATACACAAGTTTAAAAATACATAAGATGGATGGCCCTTTGGTATACTTCCACATTTTTTCGCCCATTACATCAACGTTATAAGGGATCAGATATGGGGTTAGTGGATATTGACTGTCAAGTAGACTTAGCTCATAATAGATGGAATATTTCCGTGCTGCTATTTAAACCTTTGGGAACTTAAGGACAATAAAATCAAAAAATTCTATCATAACTTAACCAAGACACAGATGGACACAATAAAAGGCCTAGAAGATAACAAAGCTATCATAGTAAAGCCGGCCGACAAGGGAGGGGGGATTGTTATTCTAAACAAAGATGATTACAATAAGGAGTGAGATAGAATTCTGGGGGATCTAGAGACTTACGAGGTCTTAAAATCGGACCCTACAGAAAGATATAAAAGAGAACTAGACTCCATACTACTGTCAGCCAAAAGGAAAGGAGTAATTAATAACCATGAGTACAGGTATATATCCATACAACATCCAAGGATACCTGTATTCTACTACCTTCCCAAAATCCACAAGAGGCTGAACAATCCCCCCGGTAGGCCTATCATATCAGGCATAGGCTCAATTTCCTGCAACCTATCAGAATACATAGACAGGAGACTTCAAAAACATGTACAACAATTGCCCTCTTATCTCAGGGACTCAACTGAAGTCCTGAACATACTTAACAGTCTAGAATGGAATAGACAATACATTCTGGCTACTTGTGACGTCACTGCTCTTTATACGAGCATCCCACATGACCTGGGTCTGGAAGTAGTCAGACACTTTATGGAGAAGGATATAGAACTGAGTCAGGAACAAAGAGAATTTGTCCTGGAAGTTATCTCATACATCCTCAGCCACAACTATTTCAACGACAGAGAGGTATTTTACAACCAAAAATGCGGAACAGCTATGGGGACCAGGTTTGCGCCTAGCTATGCCAACTTGTATATGGGCCAATGGGAGAACCTGTTTTGGGACTCCTGCCCAGCAGGCGCAGACCTGGTCCTTTATAAGAGGTACATAGATGACATCCTCATTGTGTGTAAGGGGTCTGTCGAAGACCTTCAACATACCATAAATGTGATGAACAATAACAGAATGAACTTAAAATTCACACACGAAATAAGTAAATATAACATCCACTTTCTAGATCTGAATATAAATGTAAAACAAGGGAAACTCTCGACATCCACATACTTTAAGGATGTAGACTGTAGCAACTACATCCATCAAACCAGCTGTCACCATCATAGATGGAAATCAAATATCCCGAAAGGACAGCTGATGAGGATCAGGAAAAACTGCTCTGACACAGATAAATGGAAGGAACAGTCTGAAATCCTGAAAAAAAGATTCATGGACAGGGGATACGATGAAAAGACCATACATAAAACAATAGAAGAAGTGGAGAAAATGGACAGAAGATCGATGCTGAAATATAAAGAAAAGACCCCACAAGGAAGTAATACCATAAAGGTACCTTTTATCTCGGAATACAGTGAGAATAAGTTTCTAATTGAAAAGATAATTAAGAAACACTGGCATTTTCTCAAAGAAGATAACATAATTGGGAAGGATCTGGAAGAGTCCCCCACGTTCATATATAGGAAAACAAAAAATCTAAAGACTATGATTGCCCCCAGTGTACCTATAGCAACCAGAAAGACCAGAATAAATGATGTATATGGCAAACAATTAAAAGGCTTTTTTCCATGCCATTTATGTAAAGCCTGTGAACACGGTAGGAAAAGCCAGACGTTCAAATCTAAGATTACAAAAGAGTCTTTTAATATGAAAGAAATGATCAGGTGACAGGACTCGGGCGTCATATACCTAATTGAATGTGGATGTGGACTACAATATATAGGACAAACCTCCAGGAAACTCCGAGACAGAATTCGAGAGCACCTCTTACAGATAAAGTGGGGCAAGGAGGACTTTCCACTGTATAAACATTTCAAGGAAGTCCATAATGGTAACAATAAAACCTTTAAATATATGGGCATCAGCAGACCAATAAAGAATTGGAGAGGGGGGGATTTTGAAAGACAACTTTTGAAAGTAGAATCTAAGTGGATTTTCCTGTTAGACTGCACCTTTCCCAAAGGTTTAAATAGCAGCACGGAAATATTCCATCTATTATGAGCTAAGTCTACTTGACAGTCAATATCCACTAACCCCATATCTGATCCCTTATAACGTTGATGTAATGGGCGAAAAAATGTGGAAATATACCAAAGGGCCATCCATCTTATGTATTTTGAAACTTGTGTATTTTTGAGAGTTTGGTTCTTTGGAGTTTCAAAGTTTTAGAGTTCAAGCATTTTAGAATTTAGAAATCACTGGTATCCTTCTTAAAGTCGTTATTTAAAGAAGAGACCGAGAACTCTTAGATTTTTAATCCATTTTTTAACCCAGCTGTTTTACTTTTTAATTCTAACATTTTAATTCTCACATTTTAATTTTCACCTTTTCGCTCTTATCCTATAATTCTCAGTTTTAAACAATGCAGTTTTTTATATATGTTCTTATATACGTATATTAAAGGGGTTTTTATATACACTATATATACACTATCCATTTATATATTCTGTCCTATACACACATATATACATAACCTGTTTATTAGAGTAAGGGTCCACTATGACCAACGGAGTTTTGGGTTCTGAGACCCAGATATTTCAATTTGTCGATCCCAAGTGCCATAATAAATGAAAATTCCTATCTCCTTTATATGTTTTTATAGGTTTTTATATGTTTCAAAATTATGTGGAAATATCTTTATAACAGATTTGAAATAGACCAATATAATGTTAACAAACATGCATTTATCATACTTATTTAAAAGGTTGTATATACAGTTTTTGCATTTTTGTATTTTTATATGAATTTTGTGTTCTATAATGGACCAATACAATGCCGATCACGTTTAGTATATATATACATATATACCATTTTATTATATTGAGACAGATCCTGAGCCTAATACCACCAATTATAATACATTTGTAAAAAGCATATACACCTCAGGTTTTCAGAGACATAGTCCCTGCGGACAGAGGTACAACATGCGGTAAAAGTAGAGCCAACTGGAAGTGCGCACACGAGCTACGACGTCACTTCCGGCTAATCTCCACTTCCGGTGAAAACATCCGGTAAACGAGATACGGCCTTACATATTAATTTGGTCATAAAGAATATATTGAAAAGTTGTTTAAAATTACATTCCCTATTTAGATCAAGATTTTTTTTGGACTTGACTGTCCAAGTTTACAAAACATTAGGCTAGAGCAAATGGCTAATAAGTTCAGCTAGAGGGGACATCCATCCGCTATCATTTCAGAGTGGAAAAAAGAAGTACTAACAAATGTGGGTCCAAGAAATAAGAAAGATGACAAACAAGTTACAAGTGATCACATACTCTGCACCAGATTCAGCAAGAAAAGCCCCCCATCCATCCCCTTCTTACATCAAATCTGTGGGATTAAGGAGTTATAAACAGGCTAACAAGACAGATGTAAAGAAGTTTTGCTTTTGGAATTGCACTACAATACTGTGAAGAAGTACCAAGCAGTGAAAAGGATTGCAGGATGTCTTACAGGGCTTGAAATAGCCTCCACGCCAGAACCTTACCTCATACTGATTGAGGTTTGAACAAGTGAGTGTGATTTTAGCGTGATTGTTAATCCTGGTACCATAACATACTACACCCAGATCTAGCTTCTCTGTGCGCCCTTCCCTTCTTCATTTCACCCTAGATTCCTCTGAGATCTCCTTGGGGACCCCTCAGTACAATAATGGAAAAAGGCTGCAAGAGACTCTGATCTATTCTACAACCATATAAGGAGTGACTCTCCTTTTTGTTTTCATATAGGGGAGGACAGTGTTCATAATATAATATATATAAAGATATATATATATATATATATACTGTATATATATATATATATATACACAGTATATATATATATATATATATATATATATATATATATATATATATTAATGTAATTAGAAACACTGAATATAGTGAGTTTATTTTCATGTTACTTGTTTAGCGCTGATACTTTTTGTGTGTGTTTTATATATATATATATATATATATATATATATATATATATATATATAAAAATATTTTTTTTATTAGAGTATATATGAATCACACAGAGAGAAGTGAACCATCAGGAATGAACAATCGGCTCAATACCATTGTTAGCCTGTTCTATGGCGATTTATCACCTGGGTACAGCTTCTTTTTAGCCCAGTAATGTTTTTCACAAAGTAGAACTTTCCTGTACTTTATCAGTCTGATCCCACCTATTACGGTCAGTCCAGCACCAAGATTCCAGGGAATTCCTTTCTGAACAAGGGACACCGCAACCCCAGCCAATCGTTTCAGACTGTGTATATATGAGTGTTACACTTTATTTGAATGTATTTATGTTGTGTTTGGTACATATTTTTTTTTACATTTACACTTTATGCGACGTCTTCACTCATTCTAACCTGATGAGCACAAATTTTGCTTGCGCTCGGGCACACCTGTTTACTTTCAACTTGTAATGTGCGCGCAAATTAGCACTGTCATGATATTCGTTTCGGATCGATTCGGAAATTCGGCCAAATTCGGTAAATTCGGGATTCGGATCGATTCGAATTTCCGAATTAAAATACAGCCGAATCTACAGAATAAATCTGAATTAGTTCGGATTTATTCGGTAGATTTGGATGGCCATGGATTATACTAGTATTGTACAGTATATTAGGTTATATCACTCTGCTATGGGTTACACCTAATATACAGTACATAATACTAGTCTAATACACAGCACATCCCACCTAATACTTACCGAAATTCCGAATTTCCGAACCGAATCTGAAACAAAGCCGATTCTAATTTCTCCTACATTGGTGTGTCCGATCCACGGCTTCATCCTTACTTGTGGGATATTCTCATTCCCTACAGGAAGTGGCAAAGAGAGCACAACAGCAGAGCTGTCCATATAGCTCCCCCTCTAGCTCCGCCCCCCAGTCATTCTCTTTGCCGCTCTGAACAAGTAGCATCTCCACGGGGGTGGTAAAGAGTATGTGGTGTTAGTTGTAGTTTTTTATTTCTTCTATCAAGAGTTTGTTATTTTAAAATAGTGCCGGTTTGTACTATTTACTCTGCAGCAGAAAGTGAAGAAGATTTATGTTGAGAGGAGTATGATTTTAGCACCAGTAACTAAAATCCATTGCTGTTCCCACGCAGGACTGTTGAAAACAGAGAACATCAGTTGGGGGGAACAGTTTGCAGGCTTAAAGGGACACTGTAACCAAATTTTTTCTTTTGTGATTCAGATAGAGCATGACATTTTAAGCAACTTTCTAATTTACTCCTATTATCAAATGTTCTTTATTCTCTTGGTATCTTTATTTGAAATGCAAAAATGTAAGTTTAGATGCCGGCCCATTTTTGGTGACCAACCTAGGTTGTCCTTGCTGATTGGTGGATAAATTCATCCACCAATCAAAAACTGTTGTCCAGAGTTCTGAACCAAGAAAAAAAGCTTAGATACCTTCTTTTTCATATAAAGATAGCAAGAGAAAGAAGAAACATTGATAATAGGAGTAAATTAGAAAGTTGCTTAAAATTGAATGCTTTATCTGAATCACGAAAGAAAATATTTGGGTTCAGTGTCCCTTTAACTGCTTCAGGTATGATCAGTCATTTTTCTAACAAGACCATGTAATGCTAGAAGACTGTCAGAAATTCCCTCTGGGATAGGTAAGCCATTTTTTCTTAGACTCTGTATAAAATGATGGCTTATATTTAGGGCTCTATGCTGGTTGACACTATTGTGGGCTTTAAAATCGATTGCTTTTTAGCATGTTTTTCACTATAAATAAGGTGTTTTTGCAGACTTTAAAACACTTTTGGGGTTTAATTTCGGCCTGGCACTTATTTGGACACCTAAATCTAGTCAGAAAGGCCCCTCCACTCTGGAATGAAGAGGGAGGGGGCCTCATTTTCAGGCCTCAATTGCGCAGTTGATTTTGCCTAGGCAGTCCATGCAGCTTCATGTGGGGCATCAGAAAGGACTCCAGAGAGGCTTATTTCCTACTAAAATAATCCCTAAGAAAGGTAAAGGCTACAGGGGAAGCTGGAGGCTTGTACTGTAGTGTGTTAACCGGTTAATAACTGTTATTAGCTCCGGTTTGAGCATTAAGGGGTTAATTGGTCTGAAAATTTGTGCGCAATCTTTTCAAAGCATTAAGGCTCTGTGGTGAAAATTTCATTAAAATCGGATGTTTATTTCATGTTTTTTTGATGTTTCAGTAATAATGTGTGCTCTTTTATTATTTAGAGACAGTAACGTTTTTGTCAAAAATAATTTTTATTGCATTGTAGTTCTGTTTAAGCCTGTCAAACATGTCTGAATCTTCAGATAGACTATGTTCTGTATGTCCAAAGGCCAAGGTGGTTCCCCCATTAAATTTATGTGTGCAGTGTGCCATAGCGTCCAACCAGCTTAAGGACAGTACAATCACACTTAAAAATATAGCCCAAGATGATTATTTAGCTGAAGGTAGTGAAGATAGCTTGCTTTCCTCTCCTTCTGTGTCAACACCAGCTATGCCCGCGCAGGCGATGCCCAGTACATCTAGCGCACCAATTGCGATTACTATGCAACAATTAGCATTTTTTATCCAAACTGCCAGCCTTTCCTAGGAAGCGTGATTGCTCAGTTTTAAACACAGACAATGAGCAAGCAGACGCAGAGGATAATTTATCTGTAGTGCCCTCACATCAAGCTGAATTGGCGGTGAGGGAGGGCCTGTCTGAGGGAGAAATTTCTGACAGGAAAAGTTTCTCAGCAGGCAGAGCCTGATACCATAACATTTAAATTTAAGCTAGAACACCTCCACGCCCTACTTAAGGAGGTCCTAGCTGCACTTGATGATTGTGATCCTTTGGTGATCCCAGAAAAATTGTGTAAAATGGACAATTTCCTAGAGGTCCCAGTACACACTGATGTGTTTGCGATACCTAAGATGGCGGATATAGTGACTAAGGAGTGGGAGAAGCCAGGTGTTCCTTTTGTTCCCCCTCCTATTTTTAAGAAAATGTTCCCCATTGTTGACCCCAGAAGGGACGCATGGCAGATGGTCCCTAAGGTAGAGGGGGCAGTTTCAACGTTAGCTAAGCGCACAACTATTCTAATAGAGGACAGTTGCGCTTTCAAAGATCCTATGGATAAAAAATTAGAAGGATTGCTTGATAAAATTTTGGTTCAGCAAGGTTTCCTTCTTCAACTAATTTCGTGCATTATTCCTGTCACCACGGCGGCGTCTTTTTGGTTCGATGAACTAGAAAATTCGCGCCAGAAGGAGACTCCATATGATGAAGTCATGGACATAATTCACGCACTGAAGTTGGCTAATTCCTTTATTTTAGATACCGCTTTTCAATTAGCTAAATTAGCGGCGAAAAATTCAGGTTTTGCAATAGTGGCGCGCAGGGAGCTTTGGCTAAAATCTTGGTCGGCGGATGTGTCATCCAAACAAAATTGCTTACTATTCCTTTCAAGGGTAAGACCCTATTCGGGCCAGAATTGAAAGAGATTATTTCAGACATCACTGGGGGAAAGGGCCATGCCCTTCCACAGGATAGACCTTTCAAAGCAAAAAATAAGTCTAATTTGCGTTCCTTTCGCAATTTCAGGAACGGACTGGCTCCTAGCTCTACAGCCTCTAGACAAGAGGGTAACACTTCCCAGCCCAAACCAGCATGGAAACCATTGCAAGGCTGGAACAAGGGGAAACAGGCCAAGAAGCCTGCTGCTGCTGCCAAATCAGCATGAAAGGATAGCCCCCGATCTGGGACCGGATCTGGTAGGGGGCAGACTCTCTCTCTTTGCTCAGGCTTGGGCAAGAGATGTCCTAGACCCCTGGGCTTTAGAGATTGTCTCTCAGGGTTATCTCCTAGAATTCAAGGACCTTCCTCCAAAGGGAAGGTTTCACATGTCTCGCTTGTCTTTAGACCAGACAAAGAGACGGGCATTCTTACATTGCGTAGAAGACCTTTTAAAAATGGGAGTGATACACCCAGTTCCAAAAGCAGAACAAGGACTGGGTTTTTACTCAAACCTGTTTGTAGTTCCCAAAAAGGAGGGAACGTTCAGGCCAATTCTGGACTTAAAGATCCTAAACAAATTCCTCAGAGTTCCATCATTCAAAATGGAAACAATTCGAAAATGATCCAGGAGGGTCAATACATGACTACCGTGGACCTAAAGGATGCATACCTGCATATTCCGATCCACAAAGTTCACCATCAGTTCCTAAGGTTCGCCTTCCTGGACAAGCATTATCAGTTTGTGGCTCTTCCCTTCGGATTGGCCACTGCTCTAAGAATTTTTACAAAGGTGTTAGGATCCCTTCTAGCAGTGCTAAGGCCAAGGGGCATTGCGGTAGCACCTTACCTAGATGACATCTTAATTCAGGCGTCGTCCTTCCACAAAGTGAAGGCTCATACGGATATTGTTCTAGCCTTTCTAAGGTCTAACGGGTGGAAGGTGAACGTAGAAAAAAGTTCTCTGTCCCTGGTCACAAGGGTTCCCTTCCTGGGAACAATAATAGTCTGGGTAGAAATGAAAATCTTTCTGATGGAAGTCAGGAAGTCAAAACTTTCAAATGCTTGTCGAGTTCTTCATGCCATTCCTCAGCCTTCTGTGGCTCAGTGCATGGAGGCAATCGGTCTAATGGTTGCGGCAATGGACATAGTCCCTTTTGCCAGAATTCATCTAAGACCATTGCAACTGTGCATGCTCAAGCAGTGGAATGAGGATTATGCAGATTTGTCTCCCCAGATACAAATGGACCAGAAAACCAGAGACTCACTCCTCTGGTGGTTGTCTCAGGATCACCTGTCCCAGGGAATGAGTTTCCGCAGACCAGAGTGGATCATTGTCACGACCGACGCCAGTCTCTTAGGATGGGGCGCGGTCTGGGACTCCCTGAAAGCTCAGGGTCTATGGTCTCGGGAAGAATCTCTTCTCCCGATAAACATTTTGGAACTGAGAGCGATATTCAATGCGCTCCTGGCTTGGCCTCAACTAGCGGAGGCCAAATTCATAAGATTTCAGTCGGACATCATAACGACTGTAGCGTACATCAATCATCAGGGAGGAACAAAGAGTTCCCTGGCGATGAGAGAATTATCCAAGATCATCAAATGGGTGGAGGATCACTCCTGCCATCTATCTGCAATTCACATCCCAGGAGTAGACAACTGGGAGGCGGATTATTTGAGTCGTCAGACTTTCCATCTGGGGGAGTGGGAACTTCACCCGGAGGTCTTTGCCCAGTTAACCAACTATGGGGCATTCCAGATCTGGATCTGATAGCGTCTCGTCAGAACTCCAAGGTTCCACGCTATGGGTCCAGGTCCAGGGATCCCAAGGCGACATTGGTAGATGCATTAGTGGCGCCTTGGTCATTCAATATAGCGTATGTCTTTCCACCGTTTCCTCTACTCCCCAGGCTAGTAGCCAGGAGAAGGCTTCGGTGATTCTAATAGCTCCTGCGTGGCCACGCAGGACTTGGTATGCAGACCTGGTGAATATGTTATCGGCTCCACCATGGAAGCTACCATTGAGACAGGACCTTCTAGTGCAAGGTCCATTCGAACATCCAAACCTAGTTTCTCTGCAGCTGACTGCTTGGAGATTGAACACTTGATTCTATCTAAGCGTGTGTTTTCGGAATCAGTTATAGATACTCTGGTTCAGGCTAGAAAGCCTGTAACCAGGAGAATTTACCATAAGATATGGCAGAAACATCTCTATTGGTGCGAATCCAACGGTTACTCATGGAGTAAAATTAGAATTCCAAGGATTCTTTCCTTTCTCCAAGAAGGTTTGGAGAAAGGTCTGTCAGCTAGTTCCTTAAAGGGACAGATATCTGCTCTGTCTGTTTTGTTACACAAACGTCTGGCAGCCGTGCCAGATGTTCAGGCGTTCGTACAGGCGTTGGTCAGAATTAAGCCTGTCTACAGACCTGTGACTCCTCCATGGAGTCTAAATTTAGTTCTTTCAGTTCTTCAAGGGGTTCCGTTTGAACCTTTACATTCCATAGATATTAAGTTACTATCTTGGAAAGTTTTGTTTTTGGTTGCTATTTCTTCTGCTAGAAGAGTTTCTGAATTGTCTGCTTTGCAGTGTAATTCACCCTATCTGGTGTTCCATACAGATAAGATCGTTTTACGTACCAAACCTGGTTTTCTTCCAAAGGTGGTTTCCAATAGGAATATTAACCAGGAAATAGTTGTTCCTTCTCTGTGTCCTAATCCAGTTTCTAAAAAGGAACGTTTGTTACACAAGTGGTTCGTGATTTAAAATTCTTTCTAGACGCAACAAAGGATTTCAGACAGACATCTTCATTGTTTGTCGTCTATTCTGGTAAGGGGAGAGGTCAGAAAGCTACTGCTACCTCTCTTTCCTTCTGGTTAAAAAGCATCATCCGGAGGGAGGCGGGGCCAACCGCCGTAGCTGCTGGACGCATATCTGCAGAGCTCCAGACTCCCAGTCGGGATTATTAATATTTATTATTACCCTTGACACTGCACAAACTATCCTTCATGGGACCAGTACATCTATTGAGATTGTGGACACTGATGTGCGAAAATAGAACTTTCTTAACATCCTTAAAGCCTCATTCAGAGAGGAGCTGAAGTCAAACAACAGAAGCGCGAATCGCCATCTTGGTTTCCAGCTGATCTGTTTTACGCGCAGTAAACCTCTCTGTAAAATGCTGAAATCATCTAACCCAGGCATGACTACTTCTCAAGATCTACCCTCTCTCCCAGTGTGCCGGGATCTGCAGCATTTATATAAGACAGCTAATATCCTTCCTAATCCAGCTAACGTCAGGAAACCACCTAACTCAACAAAGCAGCCATCTATTCCGTTGGGGTGTGGGGAGCCGCACATTCTGGTCATGGAAACTGTGAGCAGATGGGAGCTTAAGATGGACCGGCTGCTGCAGAACCACTTTCGGAGCATGAAGGCGGAGATTAGTCGGCTCCTTCTCATAGCGCAACCTGACATGGATACGCCACAGACAAGATCAACGCCGCTGCCTTCTAGGAAGCTGTCTACCGTAACTGACCTGTCTAATATGAAGATCCTCCCTCCCTACACTCTGAAGGCAGACAAGAGATCGCTACCCGATCCGGCACCCCAAACAAAGACCTGTAGGACATCGATAATTTGGTCTGACATAGCAGGAGAGACCGTGCCTGCAGGTGATCCCCAAGTTATACTTAAAGCTGCAATCAAGAGCTGGTTTCACTCACTCACTCCACAACACCATGAGCCTCTGGTCTCTCCTCTCCGGTTCTCTGTCCCCGTCGAGATGAGCGGTCAGAGTTTCTACCTGGAGCCAGTTCACTCCTGGCTTGACAGCTTGCCGCTTAGCATCATACCCTACAAGATGAGCTGTGCTGCTGTGTGGGACCCTGGGGGCAGCTGTTTGAACGTGACAGCGGTGCAGCAACCATGACTCTCCCTAAATATACCGCACTCATTGAAACAACTGTGGGACACTTCTAATGCTCTTATTTGGAAAGAACTTCCAGCACTGCTAATTACTTCTCTTGGTATTTGTTTTCACATTTTTTTTTTTTATGTATTTAGCCTTAATGCCAGCAATAACTTAGCCCAATAATATATCAACAGTAACTTGAACTCCATTGGGCCCTACGATAGGCTGTAAGTTTATAACTAGATTTAAGAAGATACGCAGCTACTGGAAACCTGGTAAACATTACTGCAAAGTTACTCCGGACTAGTGCCTGCTTGCTTTGCTGATACCTATTAGCTAATTATAACTAGTAATGCAGAGCTGTTTGATGTTTATTTGTAATATTTCTCTTTACATTAACCTGAATGGACTGTACCCTACTGCTATGTTTAAAACAGTTGCTAGATGGAGTCTGAGAATATGTATGGGGATAGATCTTAGTCTTAATTCTTGAATTTGCTGCAGTACTCAACAACATTCACATCTACATTTGCCTAAACATACCATTTGAAACATTTGAATGCATGACATTACTGAAGGCTCTATATACATTTTGATAGCACCTGACTTGCTTCTGACTCTGCCTATATACGGCGTTTTTACACTTAGGTTCCTACTCACCAGAAAATGATTATAACAGTGGTTTTACCATCTGTTAAGGTTGCATAAATCTTCTGAAGCTGTTATTTAATTACTAGCGCTATTAGAGGAAGATTCAGGATCACTGGAGATTTATATTGTTATATTAAAATCTACACAGGCTAGATTCCCATACCCCTGCCATGTATAATGAGACGAAGGGCCATAGGTATGGTTATGTCGTAAGGTATATGACTATTTATCGTCTGCTATACGTTTTTGCCCTGTAATCATAATTCTCATAATAGTCCATATAGACATGCATCTAGGACCTCCCTCATACTAAGGAGGTACATTTATTGGACTTACATTATAATACTCACCATGCATTATGGACTGAGACATATTAGCTTCTTATATTCTTCTATCAAAATGTCCTAACATTCTCACTGCACAATTTTTTATATGGCTTTCATTAACACCCTTTATATAACCGTTAGTGACCTACACCCTATACACTGTTTAGCATTCTTAAGCTGACTCATATTCATGTCTTATTAGGTTGATTTTTGTCCCCTTAACTCTGGTTTAGCGATATTAAAATAGTATCTCTCCCTGATAGCTAGCTTAGAGGCGCTTCTCCCAGTTCTACATGGGTATTGATTATTATCCTCTTGACATTCAGCCCCTATCTTGGAGTTCTTCACCCTATAAAGTTAAATGGCCCTCAGTTTGTACTTTTCTAGTATCCTAGTTGGCCCCGCCCTCCCCCCTTTCTCCCCCCACTGTGAGCAGCTTTTGCCCGCTGAATTCCCCCACATACTTAGGCCTACGGGAGGCCAGACTAAAGCTAACTCCCTACATCTCACTTTTTTTTGTTGCCTTACAGTATATTTGTTATCTCGGAGTAGGGATCATTATTTGAGTGATAAAAAAAAAAAAAACGAGGTTTAGTTTTTATATGTTCCAGACAACAGAGTTTTATATACACTACTATACTCTTTATATTCATGACTGCAAAGGTGGCGTTGTGACTCATGTCATTTGTTATTGATCTAGCTATATTTTATATCACTTGCTTCTATATCTATACAAACATCCTAACGCTATCGGTTAGGTACTGCGATTCAAGTTCAATCCGATTGGCTGATCCAATCAGCCAATCAGATTGAGCTCGCATTCTATTGGCTGATCGGAACAGCCAATAGAATGCAAGCTCAATCTGATTGGCTGATTCCATCAGCCAATCAGATTTTTCCTACCTTAATTCCGATTGGCTGATAGAATCCTATCAGCCAATCGGAATTGAGGGGACGCCATCTTGGATGACGTCCCTTAAAGGAGCCGTCATTCGTCGTAGTCCGTCGGTGAAGAAGGTGGTTCCGCGTCGGCGGAAGGAAGATTCAAGACCCGGCTTGGAAGATGACTTCGCCCGGATAGAAGACCTCTTCAGCGCCTCTTTGAAGATGACATCGGCCGGATCGAAGACTTTTCTTCAGCGCCGCCTGGATGATGACTTCATCGGATGGAAGATTTCTTCAGCGCCGCTTGGAGGATTAACTTCTTCCGCTCCGGATGTCCTCTTCAGTTCCATCGGTGGCTCGGCTGAGTGAAGACAACTAAAGGTAGGATGATCTTCAGGGGATTAGTGTTAGGTTTTTGTAAGGGGGGTTTGGGTTAGATTAGGGGTATGTGGGTGGTGGGTTTTAATGTTGGGGGGGTTGTATTTTTCTTTTACAGGCAAAAGAGCTGTTTTCTTTGGGGCATGCCCCCACAAATGGCCCTTTTAAGGGCTGGTAAGGTAAAAGAGCTTTGAAATTTATTTAATTTAGAATAAGGTAGGGCATTTTTTTATTTTGGGGGGGTTTGTTATTTTATTAGGGGGCTTAGATTAGGTGTAAGTAGCTTAAAATTGTTGTAATATTTTTAACATGTTTGTAACTTATTTTTTTATTTTTTGTAACTTAGCTTTTTTTATTTTTTGTACTTTAGTTAGTTTATGTAATTGTATTTAATTGTAGTTATTTGTAGGTAGTTTATTTAATTAATTTAATGATAGTGTAGTATTAGGTTTAATTGTAACTTAAGTTAGGATTTATTTTACAGGTAATTTTGTATTTCTTTTAGCTAGGTAGTTATTAAATAGTTAATAACTATTTAATAACTATTCTAACTAGCTAAAATAAATACAAAGTTACCTGTAAAATAAATATAAATCCTAAGATAGCTACAATATAATTATTAATTATATTGTAGCTATCTTCGGGTTTATTTTACAGGTAAGTATTTATTTTTAAATAGGAATAATTTATTAAAGTATAGTGTAGTGTTAGGTGTAATTGTAACTTAGGTTAGGATTTATTTAACAGGTACATTTCTCTTTATTTTAGCTAGGTAAGCTATTAAATAGTCAATAACTATTTAATAGCTATTATACCTGGTTAAAATAAATTGAAAGGTACCTGTAAAATAAAAATAAATCCTAAAATAGCTAGAATATAATTATTATTTATATTGTAGCTATATTAGGGTTTATTTTAAAGGTAAGTATTTAGTTTTAAATAGGATTCATTTAGTTAATAAGAGTTAATTTATTTAAATTTATTTAATTAATATTTAAGTTAGGGGGGCGTTAGGGTTAGGGTTAGACTTAGGTTTAGGGGTTAATAATTTTATTACAGTGGCGGCGGTGTAGTGGGGGGCAGATTAGGGGTTAATAAATTTATTATAGGTGGCGACGGTGTAGGGGGGGCAGAATAGGGGTTAATAGGTTTAATATAGGTTGCGGCGGGTTCAGGGAGCGGCGGTTTAGGGGTTAAACTATTTATTTAGTTGCGGAGAGGTGCGGGATCAGCAGGATAGGGGTTAATAATTTTATAATAGAGGGCGACGGTGTAGGGGGGGCAGGATAGGGGTTACTAGGTATACTGTAGGTGGCAGCGGTGTCCGGGAGCGGCGGTTTAGGGGTTAATACATTTATAAGAGTTGCGGCAGGGTCTAGGAGCGGCGGTTTAGGGGTTAATACATTTATAAGAGTTGCGGCAGGGTCTAGGAGCGGCGGTTTAGGGGTTAGTAACTTTATTGAGTTGCGGGAGGCTCCGGGGGCGCCGGTATAGGGGGTAGAACAGTGTAGTTTAGTGTGAGTGCTTAGTGACAGGCTAGCAATAAAGCTGGGAAAAAGCCGAAGGGCAGCGAGATCGGATGAGTGATAACTGTCACAGTCCGCTGCTCATCGCCCCGCGGCTTTTTGACAGCTTTATTTGATAACTTAGGCGTATTTTTTCAGGTCCGCAGCGGCGATGTGAGGCGAGCTTAGGCGGGCGTATTGGGCCGGCGAAGCCAGAAAAGTAGACGGCTTGATAACTACCCCCCATAGTGTTCACCAAAAATGGGCCGGCATCTAAACTTACATTCTTGCATTTCAAATAAAGATACCAAGAGAATGAAAAGAATTTGATAATAGGAGTAAATTAGAAAGTTGCTTACAATTGCATGCTCTATCTGAATCATGATAGAAAAAAATGGGTTTAATATCTGTGTAACTGTACTTTGTAAAGTATTTTTTAAGTGTTTCGTGAAACTTTTATGTTGTTAAAAACTGTTAATTGCAGCTCTTCGAGCACGGAAAGGATTGTTGCGTAAAAGACAATTTTTCAAGACTTTTAATAGCTGCACAATAGAAATTAAAGGGATACTGGACCCAAATGTTTTCTTTCGTGATTCAGATAGAACATGCAATTTTAAGCAACTTTCTAATTTACTCCTATTATCATTTTTTCTTCGTTCTCTTGCTATCTTTATTTTAAAAAGAAAGTACAGACACTGGACAGCACTTGTTTGTTGGTGGATGAATGTATCCACCAGTTAGCAAGAACAACCCAGGCTGTTCATCAAAAATGGGCCGTCATCTAAACTTACATTCTTGCTTTTCAAATAAAGATACCAAGATAATGAAGAATATTTGCTGATAGAAGTAAATTAGAAAGTTGCTTAAAATTGCATGCTCTATCTGAATCGCAAAAGTAAAAAATTGGGTTCAGTGTCCCTTTAATTGTAGAAAGACCATGTCACGTGCGGAAAACCCATACCGTGCAACTTGTAAACTTGCCCAAGATGTGTTCAACTAGGTCCCAGTAGGGTACTGTTGCTCCTTCAACAAAGGATACCAAGAGAATGAAGCTAATTTTATCATTAAAGTAAACTGGAAAGTTGTTAAAAATGACATGCTCTATCTGAATCATAAAATAAAAAAAAAATTGGGCTTCATGTCACTAACAATTTAGAAAAAAAAAAATGTTCTACTAAGACTCAAATTCAATTTAAATAATGTAACCTAATTGTATATTGTAGTAGATTTCTGTGTCTGCATGTTCTGAGACATCACTAGATATCCAGAGTAATGCACACTGTCAAATATTTTTCAAGGTTGCCAGGTCTGCAAATTTATTCTGATATTCTAATGATGGATAAATAAATAATCTGTTTAAAAATCAGATTGGCTGATAATATCATCATATGCTGATTACATAATATGCCAGACAAGTAACAACAATTTATATTCTTGAATCATTTGACAAGTCACTAATGTAGAGTTGAAGACTCTTTTCTGTATACAATTTTCGTAAACAAAATATATAATAATTATTTCCTTATTTCTTATTTTTTTTAATTTTTAATGACAACACACTTTCTTTTGGGTGCAATGGGGGCACATTTTTTTAAAATTAACCACAGATCTGATCTCTGGTTAATTTTTGGAGCTCGCTGGTTATTTATTGTGCGCCCATAAACGGGGCAAATTGCTGATAAATTAGTGCTCTACTTGTAATCTTGCCCTTAATATTTGCATAAATGGTTTGATTATGGGAAATCAAATTGCAGTATACATTCATTATATAATTTGTCTGCTATTATTGTAAAACACCTCTGAAAATTGTGCTTGTTTTACTACCCCAAAAAAAGCTGAAATATTTCCATCATACTTAAAGGGAGATTAAACATTGAAATTGTAATATAAAATGTTTAACCCCTTAACGACCAGCGCCGTACCCTGTACGATGCTGGTCATTATGCCCTTGAGGACCAGCGATGCACCCTGTACGTTGCTGCAGTCCTGGACTTCTCTCTAAAAATAGCGAGATTGCACTTTTTCTGCATTCCCGAAAGTGGGGCACTGCAGATATAGAGTTGCAGAGTTACCGATGCAGAGAGGGCCACTCTGTGGCCCTCTCTGCATTGGACAGTGGTGGTGCCGATCGTTGGTGGGTGGGAGAGTAAGGAGGGAGGCAGGTGGGCAGCCCATCGCTGGAGGAGGCGGGAGGAGGGCGTGAACTGGTGGGACCGTTACGCCACACTACAGGCGATTAAAAAAAAAAGCCGACAGTGAGGGGGGAGGAGGGGCAATGAGGGGGATCCTATGTGGGATCCGTTGAGGGAAAGGGATCTGGGAGGGGGGAGGATATTGAGGGGGGGCAGCTACACTACAGAAAAAATTAGTATTTTACATTTTTTTATTTTTTTTTTTGTCTTATTTGCAGCAAACTGGGTACTGGCAGACAGTTGCCAGTACCTAAGATGGCGGCAAATAGGTAGAGCGGAGAGGGTTAGAGAGCTGTTTGGGGGGGGGATCAGGGAGGTTGGAAGGTAAGGGGGATACTACCCTGCAGAAAATACATATAAATGTTATTTATTTTTTATTAAAAAAAACTGAAAAAAACACCTTTTATTTAATACTGGCAGACTTTCTGCCAGTACTTAAGATGGGGGTGACCTTTGGGGGTGGGGAGGGAAGTGAGCTGTTTAAGAGGGGTCAGGGAGGGATCAGGTGGTGGGATGTGTCAGGTGGGAGGCTGATCTCTACACTAAAGCTAAAATTAACCCTACAAGCTACCTAATTAACCCCTTCACTGCTGGGCATAATACAAGTGTGGTGCGCTGCAGCATTTAGCTGCCTTCTAATTACC
>NC_069502.1:756889454-756954454 GCF_027579735.1 Bombina bombina | reverse complement strand
AGCATTAGAAGAAGAATCTACCTGAGTTTTGTGTATGATCTTAGCAGACGTAACTAAGATCCATTTGCTGTTCTCGGCCATTCTGAGGAGCGAGGTAACTTCAGAACAGGGGACAGCGGGCAGGTTCACCTGCAAGGAGGTATGTTGCAGTATATTATTTTCTAAGGAATGGAATTGACTGAGAAAATACTGCTAATACCGATGTAATGTAAGTACAGCCTTAAATGCAGTAGTAGCAACTGGTATCAGGCTGATATGTATGTATGTTTACACTGAAGTATTTCTGGGGAATGGCACTTCACTAAGAAAATACTGTATACATATAACTTTTAGCCTATTCTGCAGTGAGAGCGGCTAGCAGCAGGCTTTTTAATAACATTTCATAATTTATATTTAAAACGTTTACTGGCATGTTAATCGTTTATTTCTCTGAGGTACTTGGTGAAAAATTTTATGGGCATTATTTTCCACATGGCTGTCGTTTGTTATGAATTAAATCAGTTTACTGAGCTTCCCCACTGTTGTATTATGAGTGGGAGGGGCCTATTTTGGCGCTTTATTGCGCAGTAGAAATTCAGTCACAGTCTGCCTTTTTCTCCCTGCATGATCCAGGACGTCTCTACAGAGCTCAGGGGTCTCCAAAACTAGTTTTGAGGGAGGTAATCACTCACAGCAGACCTGTGAGACTGTGCTTTGACTGTGATAAAAACGTTTATATTTTCAATTGTTATCCGTTTTTTGGTATTAAGGGGTTAATCATCCATTTGCTAGAGGGTGCAATCCTTTGCTAACTTAATGCATTTACTGTGAAAATTTGGTTTCTATAACTAATCCGGTTCATTGTTATTTCAACTGTGACAGTTTTGTGTGCTTCTTAAAGGCACAGTAACGTTTTTTATATTGCTTGTAAATTTATTTGAAAAGTATTTTCCAAGCTTGCTAGGCTAATTGCTAGTTTGTTTAAACATGTCTGACACAGAGGAATCTCTTTGTGCAATATGTTCAAAGGCCAATGTGGAGCCCAATAGAAATTTGTGTACTAATTGCATTGATGCTACTTTAAATAAAAGCCAATCTGTACATGTTAAGAAAATTTCACCAGACGACGAGGGGAAAGTTATGCCGACTAACTCTCCTCACGTGTCAGTACCTGCATCTCCCGCTCAGGAGGTGCGTGATATTGTGGCGCCAAGTACATCAGGGCGGCCATTACAAATCACTTTACAAGACATGGCTAATGTTATGACTGAAGTTTTATCTAAATTGCCAGAACTTAGAGGTAAACGCGACCACTCTGGGGTGAGAACAGAGTACGCTGATAATGTTAGAGCCATGTCTGATACTGCGTCACAATTGGCAGAACATGAAGACGGAGAGCTTCATTCTGTGGGTGACGGATCTGATCCAAATAAACTGGACTCAGACATTTCAAATTTAAGCTTGAGAACCTCCGTGTATTATTAGGGGAGGTATTAGCAGCTCTGAATGATTGTAACACAGTTGCAATCCCAGAGAAATTATGTAGGCTGGATAGATACTATGCGGTACCGGCGTGTACTGACGTTTTTCCTATACCTAAGAGGCTTACAGAGATTATTACCAAGGAGTGGGATAGGGAGATTTCATCTTTCAAGGTTGTCAGCAAACCAGATAAAGAAAGAGGCATTTCTACGCTGTGTACAAGATCTTTTACTAATGGGAGTGATCCACCCGGTTCCGCGGTCGGAACACGGACAAGGATTTTACTCAAATCTGTTTGTGGTTCCCAAGAAGGAAGGAACCTTCAGACCAATCTTGGATTTAAAGATCCTAAACAAATTCCTAAGAGTTCCATCGTTCAAAATGGAAACTATTCGGACAATCTTACCCATGATCCAAAAGGGTCAGTACATGACCACAGTGGATTTAAAGGATGCCTACCTTCACATACCGATTCACAAAGATCATTACCGGTACCTAAGGTTTGCCTTCCTAGACAGGCATTACCAGTTTGTAGCTCTTCCCTTCGGGTTAGCTACTGCTCCAAGAATCTTTACATAGGTTCTGGGTTCTCTTCTGGCGGTACTAAGACCGCGAGGAATATCGGTAGCTCCGTACCTAGACGACATTCTGATACAAGCGTCAAGTTTCCAAACTGCCAAGTCTCATACAGAGTTAGTACTGGCATTTCTAAGGTCACATGGGTGGAAAGTGAACGAAGAAAAGAGTTCTCTATTGCCACTCACAAGAGTTCCCTTCTTAGGGACTCTTATAGATTCTGTAGAAATTAAAATTTACCTGACAGAGGACAGGTTAACAAAACTTCTAAATGCTTGCCGTGTCCTTCATTCCATTCCACACCCGTCAGTGGCTCAATGCATGGAGGTAATCGGCTTAATGGTAGCGGCAATGGACATAGTACCCTTTGCACGCCTGCATCTCAGACCACTGCAATTGTGCATGCTAAGTCAGTGGAATGGGGATTACTCAGATTTGTCCCCTATGCTGAATCTAGATCAAGAGACCAGAAATTCTCTTCTATGGTGGCTCTCTCGGCCACATCTGTCCAAGGGGATGCCCTTCAGCAGGCCAGATTGGACGATTGTAACAACAGACGCCAGCCTGCTAGGTTGGGGCGCTGTCTGGAATTCCCTGAAGACTCAGGGATCATGGACTCAGGAGGAGAGTCTCCTTCCCATAAATATTCTGGAATTAAGAGCAGTTTTCAATGCCCTTCTGGCTTGGCCTCAGTTAGCAACTCTGAGGTTCATCAGGTTTCAGTCGGACAACATCACGACTGTGGCTTACATCAACCATCAGGGAGGGACAAGGAGTTCCCTAGCGATGATGGAAGTCTCAAATATAATTCACTGGGCAGAGTCTCACTCTTGCCACCTATCAGCGATCCACATCCCAGGCGTGGAGAACTGGGAGGCGGATTTTCTAAGTCGCCAGACTTTTCATCCGGGGGAGTGGGAACTTCATCCGGAGGTTTTTGCCCAAATACTTCGGCGTTGGGGCAAACCAGATCTGGATCTCATGGCGTCTCGCCAGAACGCCAAACTTCCTTGTTACGGATCCAGGTCCAGGGACCCGGGAGCGGTTCAGATAGATGCTCTAACAGCACCTTGGGCCTTCAACATGGCTTATGTGTTTCCACCCTTCCCGATGCTTCCTCGATTGATTGCCAGGATCAAACAGGAGAGAGTATCGGTGATTCTAATAGCGCCTGCGTGGCCACGCAGGACCTGGTATGCAGACCTAGTGGACATGTCGTCCTGTCCACCATGGTCTCTACCTCTGAGACAGGACCTTCTGGTTCAGGGTCCTTTCAAACATCCAAATCTAATTTCTCTGAGGCTGACTGCATGGAGATTGAACGCTTGATTCTATCAAAGCGTGGATTCTCGGAGTCAGTGATTGATACCTTAATACAGGCTAGGAAGCCTGTTACCAGGAAAATTTACCATAAAATATGGCGCAAATACTTGCATTGGTGCGAATCCAAGAGTTACTCATGGAGTAAGGTTAGGATTCCTAGGATATTGTCTTTTCTACAAGAAGGTTTAGAAAAGGGTTTATCCGCTAGTTCATTAAAGGGACAGATCTCAGCTTTGTCCATCCTTTTACACAAACGTCTGTCAGAAGTT
Organism: Bombina bombina; assembly: GCF_027579735.1. Classification (NCBI taxonomy): domain Eukaryota; kingdom Metazoa; phylum Chordata; class Amphibia; order Anura; family Bombinatoridae; genus Bombina; species Bombina bombina. The sequence goes on along the minus strand of NC_069502.1, from coordinate 756,950,825 downwards.
CCAGACGTTCAGGCTTTTTGTCAGGCTTTGGCCAGGATTAAGCCTGTGTTTAAAATTGTTGCTCCGCCATGGAGCTTAAACTTAGTTCTTAACGTTTTACAGGGTGTTCCGTTTGAACCCCTTCATTCCATTGATATCAAGCTGTTATCTTGGAAAGTTCTGTTTTTAATGGCTATTTCCTCGGCTCGAAGAGTCTCGGAGTTATCGGCCTTACATTGTGATTCTCCTTATCTGATTTTCCATTCAGACAAGGTAGTTCTGCGTACTAAACCTGGGTTCTTACCTAAGGTAGTCACTAACAGGAATATCAATCAAGAGATTGTTGTTCCATCATTGTGCCCTAACCCTTCCTCAAAGAAGGAACGACTTCTGCACAATCTGGACGTTGTCCGTGCCCTGAAATTTTATTTGCAGGCAACTAAAGATTTTCGACAAACTTCTTCCCTGTTTGTCGTTTATTCTGGACAGAGGAGAGGTCAAAAGGCTTCGGCTACCTCTCTCTCCTTCTGGCTTCGTAGCATAATACGTTTAGCCTATGAGACTGCTGGACAGCAGCCTCCTGAAAGAATTACAGCTCATTCTACCAGAGCTGTGGCTTCCACTTGGGCCTTTAAAAATGAGGCCTCTGTTGAACAGATTTGCAAGGCTGCGACTTGGTCTTCACTTCACACTTTTTCCAAATTTTACAAATTTGACACTTTTGCTTCTTCGGAGGCTGTTTTTGGGAGAAAGGTTCTTCAGGCAGTGGTTCCTTCCGTGTAAAGATCCTGCCTGTCCCTCCCATCATCCGTGTACTTTTAGCTTTGGTATTGGTATCCCATAAGTAATGGATGACCCGTGGACTGACTACACTTAACAGGAGAAAACAAAATTTATGCTTACCTGATAAATTCCTTTCTCCTGTAGTGTAGTCAGTCCACGGCCCCGCCCTGTTTTTTATGGCAGGTCTAAATTTTAAATTATACTCCAGTCACCACTGCACCCTATAGTTTCTCCTTTCTCGTTTGGTTTTCGGTCGAATGACTGGGTATGACGTAGAGGGGAGGAGCTATATAGCAGCTCTGCTTGGGTGATCCTCTTGCACTTCCTGTTAGGGAGGAGTTATAATCCCATAAGTAATGGATGACCCGTGGACTGACTACACTACAGGAGAAAGGAATTTATCAGGTAAGCATAAATTTTGTTTTTTCCTCTGCTTCTGGAAGAATACCCCGGATACCATTGCCTGACAAGTATGAGGGTACTACTGATTTTGCAGGGGTTTTCTTAACCAATGCAGACTCCACTTCTGCAATGATCCTCACACCTTACAGTCTCACCAGTCAAGGGTCACCTTTATCATTTCCTTACTGAAAGACAATGCCCTAGCCTGGGTCTCTCCCCTTTTGGAACAGAGCGCACCACTCCTGAACGACGCTGATGCATTCATTTCGGCACTTCTGTGTTTGGGACTTCTGTCCGTACTTCTGCTGCAGAATTTTCTCTCCTAGATCTCCACCAGGGCAATAGAACTGTGGCACAATTTGCCATTGATTTTCACACCTTGGCACTAGAGACCAGTTGGGAGAGTGGTGCCCTCAAGGCAGCCTTTAGGAGGGGTCTGCATGAACGCATAAAAGATGAACTCACTTATCGTGATATTCCCTCTTCTTTGGATGATTTTATAACACTTTGTATCAGTTTCTACACTCTCGCTTCCAGGAGAGACAAGCCCAGAGAGACAGAACTCAGAGAATCCTTCCCTCCCATCCTATTTGTCCAGTTTCTGCAGTGTCCTCTACCTCTTCAACTTCTCCAGCCACCCCAGAAGAGGAACCCATGGATCTTTCCTCCTTCAAACCCACAGAATCTGAAAGACAGAGATGAAGGTGATTAAACTATGCTTTTATTGTGGTTCTAACTGCCACCAACTAAAGGACTGTGACATTCGGCCAGGAATAGCCAATACTTAGGGGATAACACTGGGGTACCTCTAAGCATGGTCTCTACTACATCCCCTCACTCCTCTTGGATTCTGGTACCTGTTACCCTTACCTTCCTTCAGAATACTCAAGCCTTCATTGATTCAGGGTCAGCTGGAAACTTCCTGGATCACTGTTTCAGGATTCAAGCTGGAATGCCTCTTTTGCAGAAAAGACATTGTCTCAAAATTACTACTCTGGGTGGCACCCCCCTTGGTTCAGGCTTAATCCATTTTGAGTCACACCCCTGACCCTGACTGTGGGAGTCCTTCTTCATACTGAACAGCTGCAGTTCAAGGTCATTCATTCCCCCAGCACAGCATGTCATCCTTGGTCTCCCTTGGCTTCAGATACACAGTCCACAGTTCGACTGGGCTGAAGGACAACTGGCCTCCTGGGGTACCTCCTGTTTCCACTCCTGCCTTGCTAAAGTCACTTCTCTGCTCCACATCCCCATAACCAGTATACAGACTCCTCCAAACCCTCCCTCAGTATATGCAGACTTTGCACATGTGTTTGAGAAAAAAGCAGCCGACGTGCTGCCATCCTACTGTCCTTATGACTGCAAAATCGACTTCTTTCCCGGAGCCCCACTTCCTAAAGGGAGGACTTATCCACTCTCCAAAGCTGAAACCAAATCCATGGAGGAGTACATCCAAGAGAACCTAGCTAAAGGTTTCATTTGCCCTACCTCCTCTCCTGCTGGAGCAGGCTTCTTTTTCGTCAGTAAGAATGATGGTAGGCTCAAACCCTGCATCGACTACAGGGCCTTGAACAACATAACTATCAAGAATCGCTATCCCATTCTGTTGATAACCGAATGACTTACTCCAGGATGCTTGCTTCTTCACCAAGCTGGACTTACGTGGGACATACAACCTGATTCGTATCTTTCCAGGCCATGAATGGAAGACCGCCTTAAATACAAGATCAGGGCAGTATGAATACATTGTTATGCCCTTTGGGCTGTGCAACGCCCCTGCAGTCTTCCAGGCATTTGTCAACGATGTCTTCCGTGACCTCCTCAACCGCACTGTCATCGTCTATCTGGATGACATCTTTGTTTTCTCTTCCACTCTGAAGGAACATCATAAGCACGGGTTTTGCCATAGATCCTGCTAAACTCACTGCAGTTTTAGAATCGCCTCAACCTACAGAGATTCTTGGGGTTCTCCAATTATTACTGCAAGTTTATAAAGAACTTTTCTCAAACAGTCGCTCCACTCACTGAAATCACAAAACGGAACAAGGACTGTAAACATTGGCCTCCTGAAGCCATAAATGCCTTCTCTTGTCTGAAAAAGGCTTTCTGTTCTGCTCCTGTGCTCCGCTATCCTGATCCTGACCTACATTTCACTTTAGATGTTGATGCCTCCGAGATAGGGGCTGGAGCAGTTCTAACCCAAAGGGATCCTTTGACATCCAATTCACACCCTGTAGCTTTTTTCTCTAAATGCTTTACTCCTGCAGGGAGGAATTATGATGTGGGTAATTGTGAACTCTTTTCTCTGGAATGTGGTATGACTTTATGGCATTCCTGTAAGTTTCCGAGAGAGGTCCACAGTTCATCTCCACCTTTTGGAGAGCATTTTGTAAGTTGATTGGAACCACTGTTTCCTTGTCTTCTGGATACCATCCTCAGACCAATGGATTAACTGAGAGAGTAAACCAGGATCTTGAAGCCTACCTTAGAGCCTTTGTCAACGCTCACTATACCAACTGGTCTGAGTTGTTACCCCTAGCTGAGCTGGCAAGAAACACTCATTGGCACTCTTCTCTTTGATGTTCTCCATTTCAAGCTGCAGCAGGGTATCAACCTTGTGTCTTCCTTCTTTCTGCTCAGTCCACTGGGGTTCCTGCTGCAGTCCAACACAATGTATTCGCTCTCAACTACGTTCAGCTGTCTCTGGATATAAGAAGTTTGCTGATCATTATAGAGCTTCTGTATGCGCCATCTCAGTAGGTGATCGTGTTTGGGTCTCTACTCGACATATTCGTCTACGTCACAAATTGGGGCCTAGGTTTATCGGTCCTTACAAAGTCCTGAATAGACTGTCTCCTGTTGCCTACAAAGTGACCTTGCCCAAAACCCTACGCATACACCCAGTCTTCCACATCTCACTACTCAAGCCTTACATCAAGAATAGATATACCCAGCTCCAAGCTCCTCCTCCTCCGCTCCTGGTCCATGATAACCCTGAATATAAGGTAGCTAAGATCTTGGACTCCAGATACAGGTGCAGACAACTGCAGTATCTGATAAATTGGAAGGGTTACTCTGTGGCAGATCGTTTCTGGGTTCCTGCCCGTGATGTGCATACCCCATCTTTTTTCTCCAAATTCCATGCTGCTCATCCTTTGAAGCCGACTCTGGTTGCTGGAGGGAACCCTTGAGAGGAGGGCTATGTCATGTTGCGCCGCTCTAGCCGTTGTTAGGGGCGCGGCATCTCCTTCCCTACTCATTGCCAGGGGCAGTGTCGGGTCCGGATGCGTGCGGTGCTGACATCATCACCGCACGCTCCTCTCTCTCTCTCTGATGCCGGTCTGACGCCTGTGGTGCGAATCCTGCACCTATGTAAGTTTTTCAAAAACGATCTATCACTGCACAAGTATAGGTGTTACTCTGTGTGCTCCTGGGTGTGATAGATCATTACTTCTCTGATTACCATATTGATATACTGCTGCTGAACTCTGCCTGTCTGACTACTCTGCCTGTTAACTCCTAAATTGCTGGATTGATACACTGCTGCTGAACTCTGCTTTTCTGACCACTCTGCCTGTTAACCCCTATATTGCTGGATTGATATACTGCTGCTGAACTCTGCTTTTTTGACCACTCTGCTTGATTAACCCCTATTGTTCTGGATTTTCTCTCTGTTGCCAAACCCTGCCTGTTTGACCGCTCTAGTGGTTTACCCTTGGACTGCTTTACTGTTGCCAAACCCTGCCTACCTGACCATACTAGTGGTTTACCATTGGACTGCTTTACCATTGCCAAATCCTGCCTGCCTGACCCTTCTTGTGGTGTACCCCCAAACTGCCTTTCTCTGATTCCCTGCCTGTTGCTGCTGAAGACTATCCTGTCTGTGATGAGTGCCGCTTACCTCATCTTGCGAACTTTCTCTGCTCTGGGATATTACCTATCATTCCAGATCGATGCCAAGATAAGAAGACTACTAGCCGAGTTCGGTCTGATTGTGGATTATCCCACAAGCATTACAGTGAGTTAGGCGATCAAAAACTAGTTTTTCAAAGACTTTTGAAGTTAGCGGAAGCAGTAATATGGGGCGGTAGTTTGCAGGAGAAATAGGGTTGAGGGAGGGTTTTTTGAGGATCGGGGTGACCTTTGCATGCTTGAAGGAAGAGGGGAATGAACCAGTAAAAAGGGATAGGTTGAATATGTGAGTAAGAGATGGAGTGAGGGTGGAAGACAGAGAAGGTATTAGATGTGATGGAATAGGGTCAAGTGGGCAAGTAGTGAGGTGTGAGGAAGACCATAAGGAACCCACTTCACTCTCAGTGGTTGGGGGGGTAGAGCAGAGAGTGGCAGTGGGGGTGACTCTGCTACTCAAGATTGCAGGCTTGTGTTGGGATGTTGCTTCAAATTGTGACTATTTTATTGAAAAAGTAGTCAGCCGTGTCTTGAGCACTAAATGCGCATGATGGGGGTGGTGCAGGTGGGTAGAGGAGAGAGTTGAAAATGGATAAGCATCATTTAGCGTTAGAGAAGTGAATAGATATAAGAGAAGAGAAGTAGGTTTGCTTAACTAAGTGAAGGGCAGAGGAGTAAGAATAAAGAATTAACTTATAGTGGATGAAATCAGGTTCAGAGTGGGATTACCTCCAGGCACATTCAGCAGCGCGGGAGCATTTTTGTAGGTGGCGTATTTGCGGAGAATGCCAGGGCTGGAACTTACAATGTGGGGCTTTGCGTATTTGTGGAGGAGCAAGAGTGTCAAGTGTAGAGGAGAGAGAATAGTTATAGTGGGTTGTAGCAAGTTCGGGGCAGGATATCGTGGAAGTGTGGGGGAGGTTTTTTGAATAAGGTTGGAAAGTTGAAGAAGATCCACAGTGTGCAGATTTCTACAGGTGCGGGGGCGAGGGGGAGAAGACAGTTTAGCCTATATATTATGATTAAAGGTGAGCAGGTGGTGATCTGAGATGGGAAATGGGCGACAGGTGAAATCAGAGCGAGCGCAGAGATAGAAGAATACCAGATCAATAGAGTGTATATTGCAGTGAGTAGGGAATAGGGGGGATTGTGAGAGGCTAAAGGAGTTAGTGAGTGAGAGGAGTTTAGAAGTAGCAGGGGCAGATGGGTTATCAATGGGGATGTTGGAGTCCCCCAGAAATAGACTAGGTTTATTTGTAGAGAGAAAGTAAGGAAGTCAGACAGTTGTCAATTGAAGGAATTGGGAGGTGGGTCCAGGGGGGCGATAAATAACTGCCACTCTAAGAGAGAGGGGGGAGAACAGGTGAATGCAGTGGACTTCAAAGGAAGAAAAGGAGAGAGATGGAAATGGAGATAGGTACTGATAGGAGGGGGAAGTAAGATCCCAACACCGCCACCATGTCTGTCATCTGGCCTAGGTGTGTCGCTAAAGTGGAGATCACTGTGTGTGAGAGCAGCAATTGAAGCAGTGTCAGAGGAAGATAGCCAGGTTTTTAGTAATTGCTAAACGGTTGAAAGCATTTATATGTACACATATAAACACATAAATACACATGTATACACATATATAGACATGTATACATACACACATAAACATTATTAGACACACACATTTTTATATATATATATATATATATATATATATATATATATATATATATATATATATATATATATATATATATATATATATATTGTATATACTGTGACAGAGAAAAAGGGATTGCGTACAATGGAATATATATTGTGTACAATGGAATATATATTACCCCACAAATAATGCAATGCTGTTGGTGGTATTGAAAATATATAATGTAATTGTATTTTTCGGGCTGGTAGTCCACTCCAAAGTTTGGATATGGCAGAGAAGTGCAGGTGAGGAATCCAGTTCAGATTTTTCCTACAAAATGTTTTCTCACCTGCAGCTAATTAAGGTAAATTAGCTCCTGTTAATATTGTGTGCTGAAGCTGCTAGTTAGAACCTGTATGAGAAGACAGAGGATACGGAGTTGTGCTGCTGTCTAGAGGTTCTAGGCCTGTGAGGTTTGAAATCTGTTTGTAATTTTGCAGTTGCGTGGAAAAGTTTTTCATAAGTTATTTATTGCAAGTAAAAGTTAATGAAAGGGGCATTATTTTTAGTCAGTTTAATTGTTGAATATAAAATGTAATACTTTTACAATTAGTATTATTTATTTTTTTGCAAGCGTTGTGTCTTTGTGGCTGTAGTTTGTAAAGGTGTGTCCCAAGCATGTTCAAACTGTTAGTGTCAGCGAAGCATCACTTGTCCACAAATATGCATTTGCCATTTCTTTAGATGTACATTTACACAGCTGTACCATAAAACTTTTTTTGACACAAAAATATTTTCCATATTGCTGCTCTTTCATATAAATATCATTTAAGTTTGATGTCCCTTTAAGTAAAAGCTGTTTAAATTAAAATTGAAAGATGCAACAAATAAAGGTTAGTGCACCACCTGATTATTCATTGGGAAATTATATTAAAGGTTAAAATACCTTCTCAATTGTCTTCCCTCAAAGGTCACATTTTGTAAGCGGCCCAGTAGTGAAAGAGTTAGCAAACACTACACAACGCAGACTGCAAGGTATGGTTCCCTTATTATCTGTTTCACTGCTAGGCCTCTCACAAAACATGACCTTATTGGGAACACTGCCTCTTGGATTAAACAAATAAACATGTTGCATGCAGGGGGGCCTATCTATCAAGCTCCGAATGGAGCTTAATGTCCCGTGTTTCTGGCGAGCCAGCAGGCTCGCCAGAAACAGCAGTTATGAAGCAGCGGTCACAAAGACCGCTTCTCCATAATCTGTCCGCCTGCTCTGTGCAGGCGGACAGACATCGCCGGAATCAACCCGATTGAGTACGATCGGGTTGATTGACACCCCCCTGCTGGCGGCCCATTGGCCGCGAGTCTGCAGGGGGTGGTGTTGCACTAGCAGCTCTTGTGAGCTGCTGGTGCAATGCTGAATACGGCGAGCGTATTGCTCGCCGTATTCAGCAAGGTCTGGCGGACCTGATCCGTACTGTCGGATCAGGTCCGACAGACTTTCTTAAATAGGGGCCATTGTCTCTAAGTGTGCAAGCAGGTTGTTTCTTGACACTCTGGTGAGGTGTTATAATAATAATATTACTAAATTATCCTTTTTTTTAAATAGATAACAGTTCCAATTTTTTAGATTAAGCTAAAGTACGTGTATTAATTATTTCCTGTTGGCTTTTTATTTTTACAGTTAAGCAACAGCCTAAATTGTGATAAAGTAATTCCATGCATTGGCTTTTTGTAAATGTATTTTAGGTGTACATACGTGTACTTAAAAAAAAAAAAAAAAAAAAAAGGAATTTAAGTAAACATTGTCTCTAGGGTCTGAATCCACCTACGGTTTATTCATTACTGTCAGATCAGCTCTTCCTTTAAAGATGAGAAAGTAAGTATTAATTCATAAATATTAATTGCATCATTTGTTCCTTTTCAAAGAGCAGACATTATATAACACAAAGGGCATGAGTTTTTTTTCAGATCTAGCTAATCAACTGATTTTGTAAAACATTTGCTCTCTAATCTTTTTTGATAAAGATATTACATAGATTATTTTGGAAATGTTTCTTTTTTTTTTTTTAAACATTTTGGAGATTTAAAAAAAAAATGCTTTTTACTGACACAAGCTTATATATTTTCATAATGTAATGGTAGTATAGTCGGTGTTTGTTTCCATGGCAACTGCAACCTAGGTAGAACTCATCCAAATTAAAAAGACAAAAATAGCTGATTCTGTGCATTCTATACCTAGCCAATATTAAGCTAGAAATAGCCAGTATTAAAAATATTAAATTTTTATTGCACAAATTATTATTAAATACATTTATGTCTAATTATGTGATTTATTTGAGCTTTGGATAACTGAAAATGATAAAATATTAGAAAATATTCCACAGCCTCCATCTGGCTACTAAATGATGCCACCTGGCTACTTCAAAATGCCACCCGGCTGGCAAAATTTTCTGTGGAAAACTCTGATATATAATGTGTGTGTGTATATGTATGTATGTATGTGTGTATGTATGTGTGTGTGCATATATATATATATATATATATATATATACTATGTGTGTGTGTATGTATGTGTGTGTGTGTGTATGTATGTATATATATATATATATATATATATATATATATATGTGTGTGTATATATATATATATATATATATATGTATATATGTGTATATATGCAAAGTGTTGAACTTCGAATATCGCAAATGTGTTAACATATTCTCTCATAGATTTCAATGGAGCGAGAAACCTAACGCCCATACTCGCACACTAACCCGACCACATTTATTCAAGTGTGCTAAACCGACATGAAAATATTGATATTTTACATTCCAATGTTCTTCACATAGCAGAATATGTTCTTTCATATTATGAAACAAACAGCAGTCCCAACATAGTAGAGGAGACAGAATGAATCTAAAACGTATCTTTTAATGTGAACATTAAAAAACAAAGTTGCAGCAATGTATCAACACAGAGAAGCCAGCAGACTTTCCCCTACACATATAGATGCAAGAGCTCCAGTTATACATCTTGTGGAATATCCCCTAGCCTTCAGGGCCGGATTGGGCAGCCGGGATACCGGGAAAAATCCCGGTGGGCCGCCGGCCGGCAGCTCAGCTGGGCTGGGCTCAGCACTCAGCTGTTATGACAGTGACTGTCTGATATTTAATTTATATTTGCGTGGTAACTTAAAGCTTAGCTAGTAAAGTATGAGTTGTTAGTATAATATCCTAAGAGGCACAGGCACGCTACTGACAAATGACAGTCAGTGACTTTCTCAGCTCACCTGAACCCCCTCTGGCCGGGGCCGCCCGGCCCGCAGTGCAGCGCAAGCCAATCAGACTGAGTCTGTGTCTGTCTCATCTGTCAATCACACAGCTCAGTCTGTCAGTGGATGAGGGCGGCTAGGAAGGAATGCGGAGGTGGGCCGGGCCGCTTACGTGACGTCACACGCACCCACGTGACATACTGTATAGTGGAGTGGAAGGAGCCTGGGACACTACCCAGCCTGAGGAGCATGAGCGACGAGCCTAGTTGAGGGTGGAGGGCCACCCATGTGTAGGGACAGTCACAGTCAGTCACAGTCTAACTAAAGAAGACCTCATCAGAGACGACGACGGTCAGTCACAGCCTCACAGGACACGCAGAGGCAGCCAGCCCAGAGAACTTAGAGAAGTCAAGTGAAGTGAGATTCATTTTCAGCAGAGTCAGTAAGTCTCAGTGAAGACTAAGTTCAGTGCACTGTCAAACAATGAATAGAATAAGTACTACCCCCCCTTGTGTAGCATTATAACATATGTAATGTAATTATTAAAATTAAATTACCCTGGCTGTTTTAAAAAAAAAGTTTAATAGTAGTATTGTACTTTTGGCATAATGACATTGTTTTTATATAATACTACTACTACAACATGCATCATTGCTGTGTGTGTATTATTATATATGACACATCATTGAATGATTATTTAATCGGCTCCTTACTTTATTCTAAGGCTGTTGCATAGTATATAGTGTATGTTATTTGAACTGAGTCAGCATTATCCTATCCATTATTTTAATTAACATTGCTTTTGTCATAATTAAAAAAAAAAATCCATCTTGTAGTGCATTAGTGGTCTGTGGATTAAAGTTAATATTAGTTAATAATTAATTGTAATAGTGCTATACATTAGGGCTTTACGTAGTAATGCTGTCTGTGAGTCCTCCTCAAAGGTAAAATTATTTACCAGATAATAGTAGTAGCTGGCTTGGAGGGGGCGTGGCTGGTCTTGAGGGGGCGGTGGTTATGCTGGAGGGGGCGGGGCTGATTTCCCAGTCCGGCCCTGCTAGCCTTAAATATTTTCTTCATGCTCTGTTCATGTGTCTCAAATTTCTTATTTGAGGAACAATTCCTTTTCAGTCTTAAGCATTGTTCAGTCAGAATACCCCTAATCAGGGGAGCAGGGTGAGCACTAGATGCTAACAAAATACTGTTTGTGGCAGTGCCTTTTCTAGAATTCTCAAACACTATGCAACCCCCCTACTTTCTGATTTTTAAATCAAGAAAGGAAAGTTCAGCCTCATTTATTTCAGATGTTAGGAAAATATTTCTTTTATTTTTATTTAGGTCAGATATGAATGACTTGAGGACATCCTGAGGTCCCTCCCAAAGCATGAAGATATCATCCACATATCTGACCCAAACAAGAACATGATTCTCAAATATGTGGCAGAATGTTTCAAACATTTCATTCAATTCCTAGGCCCACAGATGGAGACAGGGGTATGTTGGGGCACATTACTACCCCTATTTCAGTCCCCCTTCTTGTAAGAGCTAAACAAACCATTAGGGATCATTTGCTGTACAATGAAAGATTAAGCAATGAACAAAATACAGTAAGATGCATCACAACTTATAATAATGAGTGGCCAGAATTAAAAATAATTTTGGAAAGAAACTGGCATTTGCTACAGCTAGATGAAAGGGTGGGGGAAAGAAATAGGGAAATACCACTCCTCACTGCATGTAGAGCCCCAACTTTAAAGGGACATGAAGCCCAAACATTTCCTCTCATGATTTATGTAGAACATACAATTTTAAACAACTTTGCAGTTTACTTCTGTTATCAAATGTGTTTAATTATCTTGATATCATTTGTTGAAGGAGCAGCAATGCACTACTGGTTTCTAACTGAACACATGAGTGAGCCAATGACAATAGGTATATATATGCAGCCACCAATCACCTAGTTTCTTTGCTGCTCCTGAGCTTACCTAGATAAACCTTTCAGCAATGGGTAACAAGAGAAGGAAGCAAATTAAATAATAGAAGTAAATTGGAAAGTTGTTTAAACTTGTTTGCGCTGTCTAAATCATGAGAGAAAAAGAAATGTGTTTCATGTTCCTATAAGGCATAAACTAGTTACTAGCAAATTTACCAGATGCCCAATCTCAGGCAGATTGGCTTTGGAAAGATAAAGGGGTAAAAGGAAATTTCACATGTGGGAATTGTGTGTATTGCCCCTTTATGACTAAGTGCAAGAATTTTTCTACCAATAGTAAAAGAACTTTTGATCTAATTGTCAATTTGAGGGGGTTATTTACCTCTTAGCAAAATATAGAAATGACCAGTGCCAAGAATTATGTGATACACAAACTTTCAAGAAAAATAGGGCTCTCCCAACCCTAAATAACAGAACTACTAAAACAAAAAAGGGGAATTGAAAGCGCAGTTGCCTGCTAAAGTATAAAAGAAAAGAAAAGGGTAAAAATCACAATTAATTATAAGATTATATGAAAGAGGTATGAACAGTTAATGAGCGGAGACTTCATATAGACTGCCCTGTATGACTATTTACAAGCAGTTGACCATTATCTAAGTAGCGACAACGAAATGTCTTCAACACACAAAGATTTCATACTAGAAAGCATAAAATATATTCTAACCCATAATTATTTTTTCTTTGAAGGAAATTTCTATAATCAAATCTGCGGAACTGCTATGGGCACCAGGTTCGCTCCCAGTTATGCTAACCTATTTATGGGGCTATGGGAAACAGATTTTTTAACTAACACACAATTGGGAGCGAACCTGGTATGCTTCAAAAGATATATAGATGATATTTTAATGATTTGGAAAGGGGAGAAGTCAATGTTTGAGGAATTCTATAACAAAATGAATAAAAATGAAAAAAATTTAAAATTCACGTACGAAATCAGTAATGAAAGAATCGTCTTTCTTGACTTAGAGATCTATATTGAAAATAACCAAATCAAGAGTAAGACACACTTCAAAACAGTAGATAGTAACAACTATATTCATGCAGAGAGCTGCCATCATAGCAAATGGAAAAACAATATCCCCAAAGGACAATTGTTAAGAATCAGAAAGAATTGCACAAAAGAAGAAGATTACATAGAACAATCAAAACTATTAAAAAAGAAATTCATTGAAAGAGGCTATAATAGTGAAACTATAGACAAACAAATAGAAGTAATAAAAAACAAAGATAGAAATGAAATAATTTATAAACAAAATACTGGCACAAAAAAAGAAAAACCAAAATTACCATTTATAACCCAATATAACCAAGACCACAAGAAAATTGAAAAAATTATACAAAAACATTGGAGTATACTTAAATTAGATGAAAAATTAAAGGACCAAATAGGTGAAAAACCCGAAATCATCTACAGAAGAGCTAATAATTTAAAAACTAAATTAGCACCTACTGACCTAAAAAAGAAAAAGAAACCAGATAGAGATCTCAAAGGTAACGAAATAAAAGTTTTTTTTCCCTGTTTTGCCTGCAAATCTTGTAGACACTCTGAAAAGAGAAAGAAATTCAAATCCAACACCACCGGAAAAGAATATAATATAAAACATCAAATCCGATGTACAGACAAAAATATAATATACCTTCTTGAATGTTTTTGTGGAAAACAATACATAGGGGAATCTACTAGACCTGTCAGGGAGAGAGTGAGGGAACATATACTATCTATAGAGCACGCAGGAGAGGATAGAAACAAAGATCTCCCAGTACCACAACATTTCTTAAAATGTAACAATTGTGACTTAAAGAAATTCAAATATGTTGCAATAGACAAAATAAACCAAAACTGGAGAGGAGGCGATATAGAGAATGAGTTATTAAAATTAGAGTACAAGTGGATTTATGAACTAGAGACTAAGGCACCAAAAGGATTAAATATTGATTTCAGCATTACACCTTTCCTGAAGTACTAAGCCAAAGTTCCACCACTCGAAAGAATACCCATATCACTAATCTTAATATCCACCTATGAATATCAGACATAAATTAATCAAAAACAATAAAGTTAAACGACACTTTAAATAAGGATGAAATGAATTTAATTAATTCCACCGATTTGTTCCAAATATACCCTAAGACCCAAATTATTTAATATAGTAAATGCACTTATAGCCACTGAAAGTTCCATCTATCTGTTAATTACAGAAATACATAGTGCTTAGCCAAAGAGACTTCAACATTCTAGCAGATCATGCAGAAATGAATACAACATCAAGTAATTGATTCTACTAAGCATTAACGGACTAGAAGTGTAATAAAAGAAATCCAATTTAATTGTTTTTAAATAAATCTATTTAACAAGTTTTACCTCCAAATAAATAAATTTAAATTTATAATTCACTTTCAACATCATAATGTTTATAAGCATATGATCGACAAATATCTGCATCCGTGAATATAGGTCTAATCTATTCTTTAGACATAAAAAATCATCTTGGTCCCAGAACTTTCTTATTTTACCAACCAAATATTATTTTGATTGTTTATCTGTATGTAGTAAGTTCAAATTGATTATAAGATCAGGATATACCAAAAGAACTGTTCCTATATAATTGCATCTAAACTGAGCCAACAATATAGTAAAAATTCAACCAATGGGAGAATAGACCAGACATGGTAAAAAATTCAACCAATGGGAGAATAGACCAGAGGTTCAAATAAGACCGCCAAACTGAATTGGAGCATTATGTATGAAAAAGGCTGCAGTTGACAGCCGAAACGCGTCCAGACAGACTGCTCCAGAGACTCAGGACTTTATTCCAACTTCCACATCTGCACTAAATCATATCCAGCAGCTCTACACTAAAGATCAAAACAAGGAAGTAGAACCGCTATCGGAACAAAATTATGTAAGGTACAAAGATCGAGGACCGCCAACAAATGAGAGAGCAAAAAAACAAGTCAGAAATCTAGCAGAACTCGACTCCAGTGTGAGCCCTCCGGTACCGCAAAAGAATCTAAATACTTAAAAAAGGTCACACAGTAACCAAAAAGCTCAAAACATAGCCTAAAACATCGCACAGCTTGGCAATTTGTGGACATTTCTCTAACCGAACCGTTCAACAAAAGTAAATTAGAGAACAAAGTCCGACAACATCCAACTAAATAATCAGCAAGAACAAATAGAAGATTGTATTTTGCACAATAAAATACACCAGAAAGACTGTGTAAGACCCCCTGGTGGGTCCTCCAACAAAGGATACACAAGATCTCCTAACATCGCACAGTTTTGACAACTTGAGAATACTTCTCTAACCAAATACCTGAAAGACTGTGCAAGACCCCCTGGTGGGTCCTCCAACAAAGGATACAAAAAATCGTAACCTACACATCATCAAAAAGATCACAACTAAAGCAACAAACTATTGCCATACTGACCCTCTGGATACGATTATAAGAGACCCCCTGGTGGGTTTCCACAATAGTTTGCTTCAACAAACAGGATTTACAGAATAACTATACCGGTATAGTACAACCATCTTGGAATTTTTTCTCTTTTAAGGTACCTTTTATTTTTTAAGCCCCGGGCGAATGCATTTTTGCATATTCTTCTATTCCATGTGTGTTATATTAATATATGCAGGAGTCTACATATAAACTATAAGCCCCCCTTTTTTGCTCGAGTTAATAATATCACATACATATTTCTAGGAACGCTATTATATTTTAGAATAATTATATTTCTAACTGCCTTGTATTGATTATATTTTAATTCCGGATCCGGTCAAATAATAGGTAGTTCTAGCTTTTATTGTTTTTACTGTATGCATGTATTTATAAGTTACTTTGAATAAATTCTTTATATTATTTACTCAATACCAGATATCTGTCTTTCATATTACGGATTGAAATTATTATACTTCTAGTAAATTGAAACTTACACTTTCATTTGTTTTACACAGTATCAAATAAACATCTTAACATAGTATCAAACACTAGGCAAGATTTAGACTGAGTAAATCTGGTTCAGAGTTACTCCGGTCGCACTGCAAACTAAACAAATATCCCCATATTCTAACAACTATCTTTTTAGTTATAGGTGGTTTTCTTTGAGGTAAAACCACAGTTTGTAGTGTTTTCGTTGCCGCTAAATTAACACCAACATTTAGGGTAAAATTGAAAGTTGCTCTTCCAAAAGCAACTATCACATTTGTCCACTATATCGTTCTACCTCAATTACCCCAAATTGGTGTTTATCAAAATTACCCTAATTGGTTTTAATCTCAAACTATATAATGAGTAAAGAATCAGGTTTATTCAAATTGAGATCTACAATTTATGAAAGCTTAGAAGAGATTTTTGAAGAAAGAGTAATTACAGAGCCAACTGAGACTACTAAACATGAGAACGAAAACACAGAGAATCTAAGAGATCTAATGAGAGAATTAGAAAATAAATTGCTGAGCGAAATGAGACAAAAAATAGAATACGCTTCTCTTAACAAATACATAGAAGAAAAGCTAGTACCAAGAGGTCTGAGGATTAAGAAGCAATGTGCATTTAAAATAGATGATGAAACATTTATTACAAAATGGAGAGAAATATTAGAGGAAGCATCAATAAAACTAATGCAATTAATTAAAGAATTTAGAGGTGATACTTTAATTAAATTAGGCAACCAAATAAATGAATTAGAAACAAAATTAGAACTATATAAAAAAGACAAAGAGTTTCTTGAAAGAGAAAAAATTATTCAAGATTTGTTAAAAACAACCAAAAAAGAACTAATAGAGATCAAAAAAAGAAAACTAGAAAGGGACAGAGATGATTATACTAACTTCAAAGGTAAAGAAGGAAATCTATGCTTCAGCACACATAATTGGAGATTTAATAAATTTCAAAAGAAACAACACAATGATAACACTGATCCCATAACTATAAAAGAAGGAAATAAACAAAGAGAGGATAATTCTAATTTAACACATAAGGAACAATTTAGGAGACAAGATCAGAGACACTATGAACATACAAATTATGATAATGACACCTATCACAAAAGACATTACCAAAACTATAACGATGGGAGTTATTATAATAGAAAGCCAAATGAAAACCAACATTGGGATAGATGGAATAAAGATAGCTACACCAATAGAGGGTATCAAACACAAAATCAATCGTATCATAATAGAGAAAGAGATAATGTCACAAATTCACATTACAACTCACACAATTACAGACCAAATGAATACAATCAGAGACCTAATCAATATTGGAACAGACAGAATGAAAGACATAATGGATACTGGAGATATAGAAGGGATGAAGGTAGTGTCAAGCATAGGGACCAAAACACAAAAATAGATTACCAACAGACACAAAAAAAGAGGGATACTAATGAACACAATACACATAACAGATTCAACCCACTGTCAAATATAGATATAGATCACCAGGGTGCATCAAACTATAACAGTGATTTTTTAGACATAGGGCAAATGAGAAGGGAAGAAATAATATCAGAAAGAGAAATCAGGAACATAAGAAAAAGAAAAGACTCAGAAAGAGAGGAAAGAGAGGAATTGGCCTATATAAAGCCAAGAGACAAAAAGAAGAAATAGAGCAAACAAGCAAACCCAAAAAAGGAATCTTTAATTTGAGTTCAATCACCCTAAATAAGGAACAAGAGAGAATCCTAAATAAAGGTCTAACATTCGCTCCAACAAACAAATTAAACAAATTCAACACATATATAGATATACAAAAATTCGTTAGAAACCTAACTTTGAAAAGATATTTTTCCAAAACACCACTAGAAAAACAAGTCACAAGTACACAAACAAACAACACAAACGGTATTATACATTCTAACCTCAAGAATAAATCAACATTCTACCCAAAACACGAAAAAGGCCCATGTATAGAAACTTTTGAGAAACTTGTAAATGAAGATCTAAGAAAATTAAAGATTGTAAACTACTCCAAATTTAAAACAAATAATCTAACAAAAAAAGAAAGTGAAACATTAGAAAAAATGGAAAAAGAACAAAGTATTGTGATTAAGGCAGCGGACAAGGGTGGAGGGATTGTCATCCTAAATAAAGAACATTACATAAGAATGTGTAACGAATTAATCCTAGATGAAAATACCTATAAAAAATGTATCAGGAATCCGACCAGTTTTTACAAATTAGAACTTAAAATGATATTAACAGACGCTTTAACAAAAGAAATTTTAACAGAGAAAGAATTTGACTATCTACTACCACAATTTCCAAAAATACCACTATTTTACACTTTACCAAAAATCCATAAAGATATTAATAACCCACCAGGCCGCCCCATTGTATCGGGAATTAATTCCCTCACTTCCAACCTTTCAGAGTATGTTGACAAATACCTTCAAAAGCATGTCATAAATCTAGAAAGTTATATAAAAGACTCCACACATGTAATAAAATTAATAAAGGATATAATATGGACCGAAGAAATGTGGCTTATAACATGCGATGTCTCCTCATTATATACTTGCATTAAACACATAGATGGATTACAAGCAGTTGACCATTATCTAAGTAGCGACAACGAAATGTCTTCAACACACAAAGATTTCATACTAGAAAGCATAAAATATATTCTAACCCATAATTATTTTTTCTTTGAAGGAAATTTCTATAATCAAATCTGCGGAACTGCTATGGGCACCAGGTTCGCTCCCAGTTATGCTAACCTATTTATGGGGCTATGGGAAACAGATTTTTTAACTAACACACAATTGGGAGCGAACCTGGTATGCTTCAAAAGATATATAGATGATATTTTAATGATTTGGAAAGGGGAGAAGTCAATGTTTGAGGAATTCTATAACAAAATGAATAAAAATGAAAAAAATTTAAAATTCACGTACGAAATCAGTAATGAAAGAATCGTCTTTCTTGACTTAGAGATCTATATTGAAAATAACCAAATCAAGAGTAAGACACACTTCAAAACAGTAGATAGTAACAACTATATTCATGCAGAGAGCTGCCATCATAGCAAATGGAAAAACAATATCCCCAAAGGACAATTGTTAAGAATCAGAAAGAATTGCACAAAAGAAGAAGATTACATAGAACAATCAAAACTATTAAAAAAGAAATTCATTGAAAGAGGCTATAATAGTGAAACTATAGACAAACAAATAGAAGTAATAAAAAACAAAGATAGAAATGAAATAATTTATAAACAAAATACTGGCACAAAAAAAGAAAAACCAAAATTACCATTTATAACCCAATATAACCAAGACCACAAGAAAATTGAAAAAATTATACAAAAACATTGGAGTATACTTAAATTAGATGAAAAATTAAAGGACCAAATAGGTGAAAAACCCGAAATCATCTACAGAAGAGCTAATAATTTAAAAACTAAATTAGCACCTACTGACCTAAAAAAGAAAAAGAAACCAGATAGAGATCTCAAAGGTAACGAAATAAAAGGTTTTTTTCCCTGTTTTGCCTGCAAATCTTGTAGACACTCTGAAAAGAGAAAGAAATTCAAATCCAACACCACCGGAAAAGAATATAATATAAAACATCAAATCCGATGTACAGACAAAAATATAATATACCTTCTTGAATGTTTTTGTGGAAAACAATACATAGGGGAATCTACTAGACCTGTCAGGGAGAGAGTGAGGGAACATATACTATCTATAGAGCACGCAGGAGAGGATAGAAACAAAGATCTCCCAGTACCACAACATTTCTTAAAATGTAACAATTGTGACTTAAAGAAATTCAAATATGTTGCAATAGACAAAATAAACCAAAACTGGAGAGGAGGCGATATAGAGAATGAGTTATTAAAATTAGAGTACAAGTGGATTTATGAACTAGAGACTAAGGCACCAAAAGGATTAAATATTGATTTCAGCATTACACCTTTCCTGAAGTACTAAGCCAAAGTTCCACCACTCGAAAGAATACCCATATCACTAATCTTAATATCCACCTATGAATATCAGACATAAATTAATCAAAAACAATAAAGTTAAACGACACTTTAAATAAGGATGAAATGAATTTAATTAATTCCACCGATTTGTTCCAAATATACCCTAAGACCCAAATTATTTAATATAGTAAATGCACTTATAGCCACTGAAAGTTCCATCTATCTGTTAATTACAGAAATACATAGTGCTTAGCCAAAGAGACTTCAACATTCTAGCAGATCATGCAGAAATGAATACAACATCAAGTAATTGATTCTACTAAGCATTAACGGACTAGAAGTGTAATAAAAGAAATCCAATTTAATTGTTTTTAAATAAATCTATTTAACAAGTTTTACCTCCAAATAAATAAATTTAAATTTATAATTCACTTTCAACATCATAATGTTTATAAGCATATGATCGACAAATATCTGCATCCGTGAATATAGGTCTAATCTATTCTTTAGACATAAAAAATCATCTTGGTCCCAGAACTTTCTTATTTTACCAACCAAATATTATTTTGATTGTTTATCTGTATGTAGTAAGTTCAAATTGATTATAAGATCAGGATATACCAAAAGAACTGTTCCTATATAATTGCATCTAAACTGAGCCAACAATATAGTAAAAATTCAACCAATGGGAGAATAGACCAGACATGGTAAAAAATTCAACCAATGGGAGAATAGACCAGAGGTTCAAATAAGACCGCCAAACTGAATTGGAGCATTATGTATGAAAAAGGCTGCAGTTGACAGCCGAAACGCGTCCAGACAGACTGCTCCAGAGACTCAGGACTTTATTCCAACTTCCACATCTGCACTAAATCATATCCAGCAGCTCTACACTAAAGATCAAAACAAGGAAGTAGAACCGCTATCGGAACAAAATTATGTAAGGTACAAAGATCGAGGACCGCCAACAAATGAGAGAGCAAAAAAACAAGTCAGAAATCTAGCAGAACTCGACTCCAGTGTGAGCCCTCCGGTACCGCAAAAGAATCTAAATACTTAAAAAAGGTCACACAGTAACCAAAAAGCTCAAAACATAGCCTAAAACATCGCACAGCTTGGCAATTTGTGGACATTTCTCTAACCGAACCGTTCAACAAAAGTAAATTAGAGAACAAAGTCCGACAACATCCAACTAAATAATCAGCAAGAACAAATAGAAGATTGTATTTTGCACAATAAAATACACCAGAAAGACTGTGTAAGACCCCCTGGTGGGTCCTCCAACAAAGGATACACAAGATCTCCTAACATCGCACAGTTTTGACAACTTGAGAATACTTCTCTAACCAAATACCTGAAAGACTGTGCAAGACCCCCTGGTGGGTCCTCCAACAAAGGATACAAAAAATCGTAACCTACACATCATCAAAAAGATCACAACTAAAGCAACAAACTATTGCCATACTGACCCTCTGGATACGATTATAAGAGACCCCCTGGTGGGTTTCCACAATAGTTTGCTTCAACAAACAGGATTTACAGAATAACTATACCGGTATAGTACAACCATCTTGGAATTTTTTCTCTTTTAAGGTACCTTTTATTTATTTTTTAAGCCCCGGGCGAATGCATTTTTGCATATTCTTCTATTCCATGTGTGTTATATTAATATATGCAGGAGTCTACATATAAACTATAAGCCCCCCTTTTTTGCTCGAGTTAATAATATCACATACATATTTCTAGGAACGCTATTATATTTTAGAATAATTATATTTCTAACTGCCTTGTATTGATTATATTTTAATTCCGGATCCGGTCAAATAATAGGTAGTTCTAGCTTTTATTGTTTTTACTGTATGCATGTATTTATAAGTTACTTTGAATAAATTCTTTATATTATTTACTCAATACCAGATATCTGTCTTTCATATTACGGATTGAAATTATTATACTTCTAGTAAATTGAAACTTACACTTTCATTTGTTTTACACAGTATCAAATAAACATCTTAACATAGTATCAAACACTAGGCAAGATTTAGACTGAGTAAATCTGGTTCAGAGTTACTCCGGTCGCACTGCAAACTAAACAAATATCCCCATATTCTAACAACTATCTTTTTAGTTATAGGTGGTTTTCTTTGAGGTAAAACCACAGTTTGTAGTGTTTTCGTTGCCGCTAAATTAACACCAACATTTAGGGTAAAATTGAAAGTTGCTCTTCCAAAAGCAACTATCACATTTGTCCATGACTATTTAAAAACCTAATTTGATGGTTAAAAGAGATGCTATTACTAGCTAAAAGTGCATATAATAGCATTTTAATATGTGAAAATTAAAAGTATTAGAGTATAATACTTTCTATAAATTCATAGAAGGATGCAATAAAACAATAAATACAATTAATATAACACGTTGTGCATCAAATAAAAACATGCATTACATAAAAAAGTAGACATGTGCGTTTCGTTCCGTTCCAAATTTAAATTCGGACGAATTTGTCAAATTCGGCGATTCGGATTGATTAGAATTTCCGAAATACCGTAGCACCAAATCTAACGAATAAATCCAAATTAGTTCGGATTTATTCGTAACATTCGGATGGCCATGGACTAATCACAATTACACTAGTATTGTACTGTATATTAGGTTATATCACTCGGACACCTGTGATAATTAGATTGCCAGGGGAGCCCAATTAATTGAAAAACTACTAAAGGAGGGTGTTCCACATTATTAAGCAGAGCACCATTTTCAAGCAATATGGGGAAGAAAAAGGATCTCTCTGCTGCCGAAAAGAGTGAAATAGTTCAGTGCCTTGGACGAGGTATGAAAACATTAGATATTTCACAAAAACTTAAGCGTGATCATCGCACTATTAAGAGATTTGTGACTGATTCAGAGCACAGACGGGTTTGTGCAGATAAAGGCACATTGAGGAAGATTTCTGCCAGATTCATGCATCGGATCAAGAGAGCAGCTGCTAAAATACCATTACATAGCAGCAAACAGATATTTGAAGCTGCTCATGCCTCTGAAGTCCCACAGACATCAAGGTGTAGAGTCCTCCAGAGTCTTGCAACTGTTCATAAACCTTCCATTCAGCCGCCACTAACCAATGCTCACAAACAGAAATGGCTGCATTGGGCAGAAAAATACATGAAGACTAATTTTCAAACAGTCCTGTTTACTGATGAGTGCCGTGCAACCCTGGATGGTCCAGATGGATGGAGTAGTGGATGGTTGGTGGACGGCCACCCTGTTCCAACAAGGCTGCGACGTCAGCAAGGCGGTGGTGGAGTCATGTTTTGGGCCGGAATCATGGGAAGACAGCTGGTCGGCCCCTTTAGGGTCCCTGAAGGTGTAAAGATGACCTCTGCAAAGTATGTGGAGTTCCTGACTGACCACTTCCTTCCCTGGTACAGAAGGAAGAACTATGCTTTCCATAATAAAATCATCTTCATGCATGACAATGCACTATCTCATGCTGCAAAGAATACCTCTGCCTCAATGGCTGCTATGGGGATAAAAGGAGAGAAAGTCATGGTGTGGCCTCCATCCTCCCCTGACCTCAATCCTATTGAGAACCTTTGGAGCATCCTCAAGCAAAAGATCTATGAGGGTGGGAGGCAGTTTACATCCAAACAGCAGCTCTGGGAGGCTATTCTGACATCTTGCAAACAAATTCAAGCAGAAACAGTCCAAAAACTCACAAGTTCAATGCATGCAAGACTTGTGAAGCTGCTATCAAATAAGGGGTCCTATATTAAAATGCAATGTGACCTGTTAAAATGTTTAAAAAGTTAAAATGTTGTTCAAAGTTTGATTGAAATAGCTTTTGATTTCAGTAAATATGCTGCAAACACAACAAATAAAAATTTTCAGTTCTTTACAACCTATAAAGTGTTTTGAAACGTACTGTGCGTAATAATTTGGAACAGTGCATTGTAAGTTTTTTATTTTGAAAAAAAAAATACTGTTATCATTAGGAGGTTTGTTCAATAAAATTAGAATTGTACTCTTAATAGTTGATAACATGAGAATTATGCTGATTGTTGTTAACATCAATTATTTAGGTAAATAGGAAACATATCATTGGCATAATTATTTGGAACAGGGTGTGTGTATGTATATATATATATATATATATATATATATATATATATACATACACAGAGGGTTAACAGCGCTCTCAAATCCTAATAAAAACAGAGTAGTATGCAGTTGATAAGTATAAATATGCACTATGAGTGATATGAATAACAGAAAGTTCCCAGGATGTAGATAATGTCAGTGAAAGTCCATATGGTGTTTTAAATATAGTGAATACCCTTACCAGAATTTACCTCAATCATATGAGGTAAGTTGCCGCACTGGAGGGTATGCTTGGTGGTAGATTGATTCTGGATACCAGTGTATGCTTCTTACGGTTTCATCCACCTCTTGGAGTATATGGGGATTTGGTTCCTCCAATGGTAGTCTCCCAAACTTTGTGTATAGGGGTGCTTGTCGCCTCTTGGAGTGTGCAGTCTTGGTATATAATTCTATGTCCTCAAACACTATGAGGTATGTTAACAGCACATACAATTACAGGTGGTTCTTTTTGAGATGCACCAGATGATGTTCCCAATAAATTGTAGGCAGTGATTTCAAGTAAGCATAAGTCCGGTATAAAACCTCACCAAGCAGTATCAAAGTACAAAGTAGAGCAATAAATACTGTATTTAACAAGTGCTAAAATCGGGTAATCAAATACCCTAAGATAATACCCTGACGCATTTCAAAGGATACAGGTTTTCCTTCTTCTTCAGAGGGGACCCGCTCCCTCCCTGTTCGTTCCGTGTCCTCTAGCATGGGTATTGGAATGACGTTGTGGACTCTCCATGTCTTAGGAAAGAAAATAAAATGTATGCTTACCTGATAAATTTCTTTCTTTCCGGTCATGTAGAGTCCCCGACCCCACCCTTTAGATTAGACAGTAATATTTTACTAAACCTCAGGCACCTCTACATCTTTGTGTTATATTATTTTTCTATTTCCCTTCAGCTGAATGACTAACACTTAACAGCTTTGCTGTGGTACTCTTTGCCTCCTCCTGCTAGCCAGGAGTGAATATCACACTAGTAATTGGAATGACATCGTGGACTCTCCATGTCTGGAAAGAAATTTTTCAGGTAAGCATAAATTTTATTTTTTGTGTTGGAGAATGAAGGAATACAAAGCAACTCATGATATTTTTATATTGTTTATTTATTTAAATTTCTGCTAAATATTGTAATATTTTCTTAAAGTGATGGTAAACTCTCCCCTTTTTAAAATCAAACCGGAATGTTAGAGATATTTTAGATGGAGTTTAATTCATCAGTTGTAATGAAGATGCGCTAGAACTTACATTTTAATATAGATATTCATTTCAAATACCCTGCGCTCTGCCGCCCACTTCAAAGGTAATTTTTTATGTGAGCTAACGGTTTAAATTGTGGTCCAATCACCGCTCTAGCTACAACAAAAGTGCCATATGGGGAGAGCACTGATTGAAGAACAATTCAAACCATTTGCTCATAGAAAAATTTACTTTTGAAGTGTGTTGCGGAGCACAGGCCATTTGAATTTCATATCTATATTAAAAAGTAAGCTATAGCAAATCTGTTACAACTGATTAATTAAACTCCATCTAAAATATCACTAACATTCTGGATCTAATTTTAAAAAGGTAAGAGTTTACCATCATTTTATGCAGATTATAGAGTTTTATGTTTATGGTATTGTAATTCTAATGAACAGTTTCCTAGTGTAGTTTGAGTACTTGATCTTATTGAATACATTTATGTCTTTGAATTTAAAAGTTAAAAAAGGCAGAAAACTGAAGTGAAACCATATTAATGAAAAGGCATGACAAGAGACAGACATAAGTCTTTGTCACATTCTGATACTTTGATTATATGGTGATACCGGGAATGGGTAATAAAGGGATTGTCTTTCTTTTTAAACAACAAAAATTCTGGTGTTGACTGTCCCTTTAAGGCATTACCTGGCCATTAACAGGTGCTGTGTTAATTTATTGTGTTTGCTGCCTTGTCTTGCTCTGCTAAAAACCAGCTGCATAATAAACCTGCATCTGCTGACAGATTTTCATACAACAGGGCTTTTACTAATACTTCCAACCTATGTTGAATGTTGGATTACTTCCTTAGTGTGAATCTATCCTATCTTTGGATTTAGTCTTTTTATGCATGCTGAAAACATCAAGGCTACTGTTTGGGATCTAAAATGCCTGCTGGATCTACTCTCTGGTTTTATTTAAAAGCCTAAAGTCTGCTGTTTGTGATTTGATTTGCAAACTGGGACTACTCTTTTGGATTTACAGACACTTTATGTTTGTTCGCCGAAAGCATCAAGATTACTGATTTATGTGCTGTTCTGCTTACTTTGTGAGATACACTGCCTAATGGGACAATTGGGTAAAAACTTTGTTATTAATTTTAAGAGGAAATAACACTGTTTATATTTTTGTTGAGTTTGGATTCTGTTTGTCCTTTTCCTCATTACAAATTATAACTGAATTATACAGTAAGAATCCTGTGTAAAGTTCTCCTTTAAAAGGAAATGTGTTTGGTTTCATTTGATCTAGTACTCAGTTTTCAGAATCTAAAGACATGACTCTCTTAAAGGGACAGTACATCACACTCTTTGTGTAACAAAATAAAGCCTGAGAGTAATGGGCCAAGGGGAAAAGTTCTGATATGAAGAAATAAATTACTTCTGAAATACATTTATAAAGAAGTGGAAACAAGAACACATTTTTTGTTTCTAACAAAATGTATGCTTACCTGATAAATTATTTTCTTTCGGGGTGATGATAGTACATCCATAACATAGGAGGAGGCCAAGAACCCACAAATGAGCTTTAATTCCTTACACCTCCCATCTCTCCTTAGTCTAACGTATAGCTGAGCAGAGAAAAGAAAACAGATAGGTAGGAAAGACAAAAGCAAGGTCTACTGAGATGCAAATTAGAACTCTCGCCCAAAAAATTTAAATCGCCTATCATAATCATCATCATCCCGAAAGAAAATAATTTATCAGGTAAGCACAAATTGTGTTTTCTTTTGTATGATGATGATAGTCAGTAGTAATCCATTTTAATTAAAGGGTGGGACTAAGAAATCAGTTCCTTTTTGCCAGACACTGCGGTCTGAAGACTTTCCTGACAAAAGCCAAGGAAGCAAAAACATAAAAATGGTAACATTTGGAGAATGTATGCAAAGAAGAAAATGTTGCAGCTTTGTAAACATGCTGCAAGGATGTATCATTTTTGAATATCCAGGAAGTGGCAACTGATCTTGTGGAATGAGCTGTGATATGCTTAGGGGGAGACTTTCCTGCCACCAAGTAAACTTTTTGTTAATTACTTGTTTGAGCCAAGAAGCTTAGGCTACTGCAGTAGCTTCCTGCCCTTTACGAGAATCAGAATAAACTAGAACTTTGTCTGACAAATTTTGTAGCTTGACGGTAAAGCTTTAAAGTTCTAACAAAGCCTTTCTTTAGAATTAGAAGGATCCAGACACAATGAGGGGACAACAATTTTCTAGTTGATATTGTGTGAGGAAACAACCTTTAGAAGAAAATCATACTTTTTATACAGCACAGCCTTATCCTTATGAAAAATTTGAAAAGGAGATTCACAAGATTAATCAGATAGTTTAGAGACTCTCCTAGCTGAGGAGATGGCTAGCAGAAAAATAACTTTTGAGGATAACAGCTCAAGATCTATGCTGTGCATAGGTTCTAAAGGAGGTTTTTGTAAAACGGAAAGAACGAAATTTAAATTCCAAGGTGTCCAATACTTGGACAAAAGTCTGAACATCCGTAAGTATGGCCAACTTTTTTGTGAAACAGATAAAGCAGAAATTTGGATTTTTAAGGAGCTAGCAGACAACCCCTTGTGCAGACCATCTTGTAAAAAACTGAAGGATTCTAGGGATCTTAAAGGAAAACCTCTGGAAGAGCACCAATCGAAATACACCCTCCAGGTCTTGTGATAGATTTTTTGGGTAACAGGTTTCCTGGCTTGCAACAGAGTATCAATAAGAGAGACAATGAAGCCTCTGTGTTTCAAGATTAGGCTTCAAGCACCATGCCATTAAACAAATAGATTTGAGATCCTGATGGAAAAGAGGCCCTTGCTACAACAGATTTGAGGAAGAAACCATGGTGGAAGAGAAAACATCTGGACCAGATTTGCATACCATGCTCTGCAGGGCCAAGCTGGAGCTATCAGGAATATTGATACAGGCTCTTGTTTCATTCGAGCACTGACAAATGGAAGAACAAATGAAGGTAACAGGCAAGATGAAAGTTCCATGGACACACTAAGGTGTCATTTGAGCTTTTGGATCTCTGGATCTTGGACAATAAACTGGATGTTTATGATTCAATTAGGAAGCCTTCAGATCTACATCTGCCAAGTCTATTTGGCAAGTAACTGATCAAAGATCTCTTGATTGAGAGACCACTGTCCTGGATGGACAGACGGACGGCTGAGATAATCCACTTTCCAGTTCTTTACTCCTGGAATGTAAACCCCAGACAGAGAACATTGGTTCTTCTCTGCACAGGATAGTATCTGGGACACTTCCAGCATCACTAGAGGACTGCGGGTTCCCCCTTGATGATTTATGTATGCCACCGCTGTGACATTGTCTGACTGAAAACATATGTACTTCTTCTTGAGAATGTTTATTGATAACCTCTACTCCAGAGGAGACCAAACTTCTTGCACCCTTCGAGACTCTCAGACAGTGCCCCAACCAAAAAGACTGGCATCTGTAGTCACAATAGCCCATGAAGTTTTAAAGACGGATGCGCAGAGGGTTAAAGAAGGACTTTCCATCCACCAAGAAAGAGATTTTCTGACAGAGGAATCCAGAACAATCTGCTGGCTCAACTGAAGATATTTCTTTGTCCATTGTTTTAGCATAGATTGTTGGAGAGGCCGTAAGCAAAGGCAGGCAAAAGGAACTGCGCCTGAAGCCGCTAACATAAGGCCCACTATTTCCATGCATTGACCCACTGATGGAGGAGAGAATTGAAGGAGATGACATGTCTTATGAAGTTTTATTCTGAGAGATTCTGTCAAGAAAATATTCTGTCATATTGAGTCCCAGAAAAGACACATTTGTAGCTAGTGATAAGGAGCTCTTTAGAATATTGATTTGCCAACTATGATCCTAAATAAAGGATAGAAGCCTTTGTGTGTGAGAAATTGCTTAGTGAAGGATCCTGAACTAAGCTACCATACAGATAAGGGGCAATAAAGATACTGTGGGCTCTGATTACCATCAGTAATACTTCCAACACCTTTGCGAAGATGTGCAGAGCTGTGGCTAGACCAAAAGAAAGGGCAACAAACTGATATTGTTTGTTGAGGAAGGCAAATCAGGCATCCTTGAGGTCTAATGTAGATATGAATTGACCCTGTTGTATTAAGGGTAAAATTGTGCGAATTGTTTCCATCTTGAAAGTAGGGACCTTTTAAAAACTTGTTTAGAGTTTTCAAGTCCAAAGTTGGTCTGAAAGTCCCTTTCTTCTTTGGGACAATGAACAGATTGGATAAATGTACTGGGACAATTACTCAAATATCCTCTAGACTCTGAACACATTAAATGAAGGTAGATGCCTTCACATGATTTTTTGGGAACATGAGACAGATGGAATCATCCTCGAGGAGGCCTAGGTCAAAAGCCTATCCAGTAACCCTGGGATATGATATTTTGAACCCAAGAGTCCTTGACAGAATGAAACCAGGCCTTCTGAAAAAGACTCAATCTGTCCCCTACCAGAACAGATTCTGGCCTGGGGCTGCACCTTCATGCAGAGCTAAGGTTGGAGTTGGACTTTTTGGACTGCTTATTCTTTGCTCAGGAAGAACCAGGTTTCCAAGCTGGCTTGGAAGACTCAGACTTTTGAGAGGTGGAAGACTTCTGATCTCCTGAGGAACTAAAGGAAGGAAACTGGCTTCCCGTTCTATTCTTTCCCTTTGAGAGAATAACTCCTTTGTCCCCAGTAACAGTCTTAATAACTCCAGTCCATTAAGTCCAGATGCAGGAAAGAGTCATTAGCCTGTTTTTTTTACACCATGTCTGCTTTTTTTTGCTATAAAGTCCTTCTTGCAAGGACTGCCATAGACATTTTTTACATCAATTTTGATAATGTCCATTACTGCATCAAAAATAAAAGCATTAGCCATATTGAAGGCCTTAA
Source organism: Bombina bombina (assembly GCF_027579735.1). Lineage (NCBI taxonomy): Eukaryota > Metazoa > Chordata > Amphibia > Anura > Bombinatoridae > Bombina > Bombina bombina. The sequence goes on along the minus strand of NC_069502.1, from coordinate 756,920,657 downwards.
TGCAATTCTGAAAGTCCTCCGCAGAGGATAGCTCTGCAGCCAGTTTAGATAAAGAATTGCACCATAGGGCACCCGCCGCAGCCACACATGTACCAGCCACTGCTGGTTTAAGCAGAAGTCCTGTTTGTAGGAAGAGCTTCCTTTAGAAAGACTCTTTGATTTGCTAATGAAGAAATAGCTACATCAACATTGGGAATAGTTTCCCACAAATCCACATTCGGTTCTGGAATCGTTAATATCTGTTTAAACCTCGAAGAAGGAGCAAATGTGGTATACCAGGCTTTTTCCATTCATTGGCAATGTAAACAGGTACCAAATCTGGAACCTGAAATACTTCAGGGATTTTTGGAGAAGCTTTGAGAACATTTAACTGATTAACTTTTTGTTTTCAATAGGTTTTGACTCAGAAATGTCCAGAGTCTCAAGCAGCTCATGTAATAAGTTACAAATATGCTCCACTTTGAACCTGAAGCCTGAGTCAAATTTAGAGTCAGGTACAGAGTCCTGATTTACTGGGAACAATTCCCCCTCTAAAATAGAAGAATCTGACTCTGCAGTATCAGAGTTCTGTAGAAGGTCAGGGATTTGAGAATAAGGAGAAGAAACCTGCATGTTCACATCAATGGATGTAGACAAATCCCCAGGACATAAGCCCTTAGGAGGGATAATAGCTTGCTGCTGATTTTCATGCTTCAGGTGAGGTACACAACTGTTGCATAGCTGGTTAACCTGACAACTAGAACAGTTTTGAAAGTACACAAACAAATTGGAATAAGGAATGATCAGGAGATCTACCTTTCAAAGGATCAGACATAATAACAGGCATGCGAGCATCCATAGACACAAAACTATTTGAGAATAACAATAGTATGTAAAAAAACACACATGTTAAAGTATGGTAGAGAGCGCTCTACTAATTGCCAGCCAAATATGTACCTCAGACACTGATAAATGATAGGAAAGTTTATAGGCCTAAAGACCCAAATTCTCCTGAAAAACCCCTCTAGCAGCTCTTTATTAAGTACTTAAACCCTCCTAAGGACCTTAGTGGAAATCAGCCCTTCAAAAAGCAGAAAATTATGTTATGAGTTGAGAATCCCTGAGTTCTGCACAGAGACAAAAGCCTGAGTCCGGAGAAAAACCACCTAGTGAGAAGATGGGGTTACCACCAGCAGCTCCCAGTACCTCAGAGAAGCAAAAATTATGCACAAAATTGAAAACAAACAAAAAAGTATAAGCGAATTTGGATAAAGAAAGCCCTAAAAGGAGATCCCAGAGTCAACCACCGTCTTCCTGAGGGTGCTTCTTAAAGGGTCATACCCTCTATTTTTGTAAAAGATCAAAATAGTCCCAAAAGAGCTCCCAGAAGGAAAGTAAGGTCCAGGGTGTCCCAAAAGATATGCTAAGGGTCATGAGAGCTATTTTTAGCATAAAAATATGTCAGCAGGTAGTCAGGCTAAGTCCCTTACTATACTATACTTGTTATAAAGTATCTTCTTATAGCCTGTGGGTTATGTGAGTGCTATATAAATTCACACCTGAGTGATGCACCCCTCCTCTTAGTTTACCAGGCTGATGTCTGTAGCTGTAATCAGTGGAGAGCCTATCCAGAGCTTTACAGGTACAGCAGAGGAACTGAGAGGAAATACCTGTAGTCCCACAGGTGGAGGCTAAGGGACATGTCCCAGTGGTGCCTGAGGGTAGTTATGTCTGAAACACCATAGGAAGATAAAGAGCACCTAACAAGGTATTCCTATACTCCTGTATCATTCAGTGTGTGGATAGCTTCTTTCAGTTGTTTACTTACCATAAAATAATCCATAATCAAATAGCTGTACCACTATCTTCAGCCTTCTCCTGGGAGGCAAAGAACAAAACAGAGAAGAGATTGGACGTGGGAGGGATTAAAGCTCTTGTGTGGATTCTTGGCCTCCTAGTGGCGGGAAATATTTCCCACATGTTATGGATTCCTATGGACTATCATCATCATACAGAAGAAAAGTGGATTAAAGATGACAGTGGTATATTCAAGTGCAATATGGCAAGGTGAAATGCGTATTTGGTGTGATTTGTGTAAGGCTAAATTAAAATATTGCTTAGGAATATGTATATGTGGAAGTGCGATAAGTTGTAACTCATGAGTAAGTTGGCTAACAAATGATAAGTTACAGTGGTCCAGAGAGGTGAGAGGGTAAGGTATTTAAGTACATGGACTATTATGTACATATGATTTAAAACAATAAAGAGGTTGAAAAGTATATTATTTTATGATGAGCATGAAAGACAAGATGTGAATTTTAGAAGGCATGATGAAGGAAGGTGGATACTACACAAAACTGAATGCCATCAGGGAAGAAGATATAATAAGGGACAATTGGGCACTTAAAATTTTTACTGTGTAAATAAGAATGGACTTTCTAGATATTGAAATATTGCGGGCTTGTTAATTTTTGCACGTATTACACTGACAGTACACGTGTTTGCTAGAGTGCAATAGAATTTAACACACATCAGGTTAGCGTGACTGAAGACCTTGAGTAATGGATAAGGGATAAAATAATAGTTGCACCAAACACAACATTATTTAAATGTATTTAAATAATAATAATAAAATAAACAGACTCATAGAAACACTATCTGATAAAAAAGTATTCATATAAATATTAATTCAAAGGTATATGGTATATGGCCATGTATTTGACTGCAAAGGGCTAAACTATGTGTCTAATAATTCAATAATAATGTGTTTTACTGTGAATTTAACATACATTTTTAACATTTCAATGTTCTTCACATACAGGAAAACTTGCACGATTGGATGCGCAAATGAAGGGGCGGGCATTACACACTCATCAGAGTGTGCCATGATACATACGGGCCAGCGAATCAATAGATCAGCTGCCTGCATGCAGCGAAGGCACGCGGACATCTTCGCAAGTTGAGAAGCTGCCCGTCCTCATGGGGTAATACATGGGGCCCTATGGGGAGAATAAGTTACTGCTGTTGCGATATCCAAAGTCCTGAAGATCGCGCGTGTCAGGTTTTGCTTGCACGCAAAAGTTTTACTTTCAACTTGTAATATGAAAACTAATCCATGCACCAAAATCTTTACTTCTAGAGGTGTTAACGCTTGAGCGAAAGTGTTAAGTAGCGTGGCACTTGTAATCTTGCCCTATATATGGAAGAACAAATAACATGGCTACAAGATATAAACTGCAGCAAAGGAACAATCCTTAATTACAATTTAAAGAGGTATGGAAGTCAAAATTACTTCCATTATTAAATTGTGAACAATCTTTTCATGTAAGAGTGTTCAAAGTATATATGTATATGAGCCTGTGATTGGCTGATGACTGTTACATGATACAGGGGACAGGCAAATGAAAGAAAACGTTGAAATATATCGGAAAATAAATCACCACTCATTTGAATTTTAGATTTATTATACATGTGTTAACTATGCAACTCTACTGTATTTAATGTTCCTTCAACCCCTTAAGCCTTTCAGACATGGATCTGCATCATGCGGTACATAAACCCTGGTACTGCATAACGTATATCTACGTCCAACATGCTGAATGCCCAAAAAGTCTTGGTAGTCAAGAGACAACTGGAAAACTGAGACGTGCTGTTCCTTGGCTTCCAGCATCTACCTTCATATGGTAATGGAGCTTGATAGGTGCTCCGTTACCATATGAAGACAGATTGCCACATTGTTAAAGACAGTGACATGGTCTGTGTCACTGTTTGTAACAATCTCCATTGGTGCCAGTGGGAGGTGTGGGAAGGAAGGCAGGAGGTGAGTTGGCCACAGTAGAGAGGGGAAGGAGTGGGAGGGACCCTATGCTACAGACTAAACATTTGAAGTTAGAGGGAGGGGTGGGGCACTGCACTAAGGAAAAGGGCTGAAATGAGGAGTGGGGGTGCCCTATATAATGATCATGGGTCGGGGGGTCCCTTACACCACAGAACAAAAATAATAAATAAATAAAAATTCTTAGAAACTGGGCACTAGCAGAAAGCTGCCAGTACCTAAGATGGTGGAGACCATTAAGAGAGAGGAGGGTTGGAGAGCTGTTTGGAAGGGAGGTGGGAGGGTAAAGGGTGCTCCTACACTGCAGAAATTAAAAAATAAATAAAAATATTTTTTTTTAAAAAGCCCTAAAACTACCTACTGGCAGAATGTCTGCCAGTAGCTAAGATGGTGGTGAGAAGTGTGGGTAGGGTGGGAAGGATCAGGGAGGTGGGAGGGTAATACCTACATTACAATACTATTACCTTTAACAACTAACTAATTAACTCCACTGCCGGGAATTTCAGAAGTGTCATGTACAGCTGTAATTAACGGTCTTCTATTTACCGTAAAAGCAATGGCAAAGCCATGCATGTCTGCAATTTCTGAACAAAGGGGATCCTAGAGAAGCCTTTACAACCATTTATGTTATGACTGCACAAATGATATGTAAATAATTTCAGTAAGAAAACCAAAGTTTGTGAAAGTTGTTTTTTTTGTTTTATATGATCGCATTTTACGGCAAAATGGTGGCATGACGTATACTAAAATGGGCCAAGATATATTATATTGGGTTGTCTATTTCTGTTTATATGGAGTGATAGCAAATATGCTATACATTGTCCAGTATTTTGTAAGTTATTCTCTGAAATTCCCAGTAATGAAGGGGTTGCTATTTAAAATAAAAAATGTAATAGCAAAAAGAAACCACAAAGTAGGCAACTCACTGGTCAAAAATATGTTGGTTTGTATATATAAATACCACACACACTGACATCTTTTTAACTAGTAAGACCAGTGCACAACCATCACTGTAGTCAAGGGTTGTTTCTGTCCTGCAGTGACAAACCTGATTAGACTTTATTTTTTACATAATTATTTTTCAGTTATTTTGTATGCCAGTTTTCAGAAGACCATTGTAAATGTTTATTATGGTAGGCTAACAAACTTTAAATATTTTAATGCAATTTATTGTTCAGATTGCAATTTTTATTCAAACATGTGTTTCATCTTTAAGGCGAAACGCACATTGGAATAACATTAGTCGCCTGGAGGCAAGGTAGGGGACTTTTGGCAAATAGAGGGTAAAAGTACAATCTCCGGGTGTACACGAGAACAAAGTAAAAGTCTACAAAGTTTTTACTAATGTTGCCATCATAAGACTCCCGTACCATAAAAATTGTGACTTTTTTTTACTCTTCTACTGGATATGTAGCTTGTTATGGACCAATCATAACACTGATGTAAAATGTTAGAACATGTTACTAGTTCTATAATGTGAATAAATCAATTTGGTGTTTTTTTGTTTATTTTTTTTTTATAGGATTGCACTATATCCTTTTCCTTATTTTGAGGTACGGAGAAAATTTGAAAAATTATTTTTAAAGAAGGCAGGAGAGCGTTTCCGTATCCTCTATGTATATGAACTTATAATAGTTTCAGCAGTATTTATAACACATATTAATTTTGCATATATAATTTTTCAAATTTTTTTTAGACATCAATTTTGTATATATATTTTTCATCACATTTATTTCACTTATATTTTGTTTAGCTTGTTGCATATTTTCACGTGTGATGAACTGAAATGGCTTTCAATATAAAAATATTGTAACTTATAACTATGTATTTCAATTTTTCTAGTTGGTTCCTGTTTATTATAATTGGTTCCTGTTTATTATAATATTTCAGAGCTATGATAGCATGCCCCTATCTAATAATGATTTCCACTATAACATGTTTTATAAAGGATAAGTGCCCATCTACATCATCTATCAATTTGATTACCATGATGCAATAGCAAAATAAATCATCACAATAAATTGCTGTATTTACAAAGTTAATATTGTTTATTTTAATAGATAAATCATAAAGGTCGTAAGCAGATCACATGCTTGGATCTATTACATACTAAGCGGAAGATTTATTAAGCTGCATTCACAGCTTTGTAGTGAGTGAGCCTGCAAACATACATTTAAGAAGCAGAAACTGCTTAAGAGGTGGTAAGATAAATTATCCTTAACAATCACTTGTTCAGAGTGACTGACGTGCTCTACTCTCGTGCAATTGGTTGAGCAAGAGCAGGGGGCAGGATTTCACAATGTTACATTTTGCTCCGTGTTGCTGCAGCGCAATTGTTGATTATAGGCGGACAGGTTCTCTACTTTACAATGTGTCAGCCTGCAATATTGATTTATATTTGATGAAGTAAATTTAGGTCAAGTCTATTTATTATTATATTTGCTTAACATTTTCCAGTCTCAGTCAGCTTACCTATACTTTGTCAATATTTAATGTTTTCAACATAGAAAAGAACATAATTTCCAAAGTTCGTTGAATATATATATATATATATATATATATATATATATATATATATATATATATATATATATATATATATATAGTATTTCCCAAATTGCAGCCAATAATATATGAATGATAATATAAACAACAATCTAATCTTGTACTATGTGTTTGCTTTAGCTTACTGCTCCTGTTGTTTGCTTATACAGAACATCATTGTTGACCTCACTGGGTGACATAGACGCAGTACCAGATCAATTATGCTGATTAATTACTTGAGGAAATATTCAATTGATCTGTATCCTTTTTGTATACTAATAGCTCACTGGTGAATATAGGAAATCAATATTGTGAACTCACATGTAATAAGGACAGCTTCTTTCTCTAAAAGGATTATAATACTTGTACTGTTCACATTACTTTGCGCTGCTATTATACATTATAATGACATAAAAAGCTATAATTTGAGCAAGAAATCAATACTATAAATAAACACAAAGTTATACAGGAGATAGTAGACTGTAATGTTATGCTGAGTTATTGTATTGTTTCTAATTATGTAACGGCATGATTGACATAACAATCTAGGCAAAGCAGTTTTACTAAATTAAATCATATAGGGCGTCAGGTTGCGCTCGTATTACAAGTTGAAATTAAAAAGTTTTTGCTCTCACACTAACCTAACACGCAGAAAAAGCCAAACTTCGAATATCGCGAACATGTTAATGGAGCAAAAAAAGTTGAAAAACACCCTACTCGCTTGCAAGCCCAGTTACATATTTTCAAGTGTGCTAACCCAACAAGAAAATATGAATATTTTACATTCCAATGTTCTTCACATAGAATATGTGGAATTTTTTTAAAAAACATTTTTTATTAGATCGTGTTATGAGTGTAATTGTTCTTTGTAATTTTTATTTTATTTTTCTGATGTGTTTTGTCCAGTTAGCTGTTTGCATGTTTAATATTTTTAGTGTGCAAGTCAGAAACCTTATTCATGAGTCAATAGTGATTGGAGAAACTTATACAAAAATATGCACGCAATAGTTGGTTGGAGCTTGGCGGCCATTTTGGGCTCTTTATAAACAATGAATATTTAAAAGTTTCATGAACTTCTTACAAACTTATATTTGCAGGTTGCTTCTCTGGTATGTAACAATAAGTAATCAAAATTATGTATTGGGTCCAGACTGTCCCTTCAACTGCAAAGAAAAAAATCCAGGTGATGAAAGATAAATCATCCTCAGCTATCAATCGACTACTTAGAATCTTTGTGTTTTTTTATTTGTTTATCATATATTATTATGTAATAGCCTTATGTCTTATGATCACTGTATCCAAAACCATTTGTTATGCTCTCCCATATGTCTCTATTATCTATCATTTTTCTCAGCTTTGGTCATCTACAATTTGTCTTACTCCCCTTTCTCTTTATCAAGCCAGATGTTTCCCCCCAGTGGCAAGACTAATGAATAGAATGTTCCAATGCAAGATAAGGTTATGGGCCTCTAATTATACTCTCAAAGGGACACAAAACCCACATGTTTTCCTTACATGATTCGAATAGAGCATATAAATTTAGACAACGTTCCAATTTAATACTATTTTCAAATTCACTTCATTCTCTGGGTACGTTTTTGTTGAAGGAGTAGCTATGCACAACTGGGAGTTAGCTGAACACAACAGATGAGCCAATGACAAGAGACATATGTGTACAGCCACCAGTCAGCTTCTTTTTTTTATTAAAAATGTTTTATTGATTTTTTAAAGCAAGTACGAAAACATTGAAAACACAATATGCATAAATTTAGTAAGGATTAAATGCTGTACATATAATAAATATATCCATAAAGCAGCAGATTAAAGGGACATTAAACCCAAAAATTGTCTTTCATTATTCAGATAGAGAATACAATTTCAACAAACTTTCCAATTTGCTTCTACTATCTAATTTGCTTCATTCTTTAAATATCCTTGGTTGAAGAAATAGCAGTGCATATTGGTGAGCCAATCACACAAAGCATCTATGTGCAGCTACTAAGCCTATCTAGATATGCTTTTCAGCAAAGGATATCAAGATAATGAAGCACATTAGATAATAGAAGTAAATTAGAAAGTTGTTTAAAACTGCTTGCTCTTTGTAAATCATGAAAGGAAAAATTGGTGTTTCATGTCCCTTTAACCTAACAGAAGTCTCATAAAATTAGGTATTCAAAAGAAAAGTAACAATATAATCAACAAGGAAGAAAAATGTCTACAAGAAAGATGGATATATAAAGATGCATTCCCCTGCCTAGGAGCTAGAAGACAGATTGTTTATTTTAAAATGGTGTGATTTATTGGAGCCCTTCCTGAGTCAGTAAAATTGTATTTCTGCAAACTGCTTACTTTTACCCCCATACCACATAGCTATAAGTCCTGTCTATCCCTTTTATGTCAACTGTATGCCCAAGTGAGGACTCAGATCAGATGTGTTCTATTGACATTTGCCTTTTATCCAGCTACATGGATAAGTGAGACATTTAATATATGGTCCCTGAAGCCCTCTTTACATCTGATCTATACCCAATTAAGAAATCAGATATGTATGCCTTGCAGCCTTCTTTATGTCAGCTTTATGGCAAACAAAACCCCTTAGATCAGATGTAGCTTCTGTAATTACTTTTACGTCATATGCCAAATGAGACTCCAAAGTTTATGTCCATAGCTCCTGCAACCTTGTTTATACAGTGCATTCTGAAAGTATTTAGACCCCTTCATTATTTTCAAATTTTGTTGTTTCAATCTACACTACATACCTCATATTGACAAAGCAAAAACCATATTTTGGTACCTGCAAATGTGTTAAAAAGAAAAAACTAGAATATCAGATTGATATAAATATTCAGACCCTTTGCTATGAAACTTTTAAATTAAGCTCAAATCATCAATATTTGGTGGAATAACCATGAATAAACCTGATTTTTCCATGCTCTCCATCAGTCTTTAACATTGCTGTTAGGTGACTTTATGCCACACCTGGCACAAAAATTCAAGCTGCTCTGCTTTTTGATGGCTTGGGACCACCCATCTTCCTATTGATCACATTCCAGAGGTTTTCAATAGGGTTCAGGTTTGGAGATTGGGCTGGCCATGACAGGCTCTTGATCTGGTGGTCCTCCATCCACACCTTGATTGACCTAGCTGTGTAGCATGGAATATTGTCCTACTGGAAAATCAATCCTCAAAGTTGGGGAATATTGTCAAAACAGAAGGAAGCAAGATTTCTTCCAGAATAACCTTGTACATGGCTTGATTCATGCATCCTTCCCAAAGATAAATCTGCCTGATTATAGTCTTGCTGAAGCACCCCCAGATCATCAACAGTCCTCAACCAAATTGCGCAGTGGATGGGAGACACTGTGGCTTGTAGGCCATCCCAGATCTCTGTCTAACCATTAGACAACCAGGTGTTGGGCAAGGCTGGAAATTTAACTCCTCTGAGAAGATGACCTCACTCCAGTGCTCTACGGTCAAATCCTGGCTCTTCTTTGCTTTTCATTGATGAAGGGCTTTTTTCTAGCTTTGCACGACTTCAGCCCTCCCTCCCCTAGTAACCTGTTTTGAACCGTCTTTGCTTTGCACTTGACCCCAGCTGCCATTTGCCATTCCTTTTGTAGGTCACTTGATGTCATCCTACAATTGAGTGACATTGAAATGAGTTTGCGTCATCCTGGCAGTAGAGAGTCATTTTTGCCCTCTGCCGGTCTATAGTTTTGTTGTCCCCAATGTCTTCTGCATGACCATGTTCTTATGAATCACCGTCTTTGAAATTTTAAGGCTGGAAGAAACCTGAAGCTCACTTTATCTCTCTGCCAGAATTTAACCCTTCTTTTCCTTACTCAAAACTTTACTTTCAATAGTTTTTTATTCCATTTACTATTGAGATACTACTAGCACTGTCGTGCCATCCAGCTGGTCCTATTGCAAGAGGATAGTAATGACCACAGCAATGTTTTTTATACTTTTCCTCATTAAATAAGATTTGGTTCAGGTGATAACCTAATCAGTACCTCATTAAGTAGAATGACGTCTGTCTGTGCTGAAATTCAACAAACACTAGAATGGAATGGCTACCATACATGTAGAGATGCAGATTTAAGAAAAAGTGAAGAACATATGAATTTAAAGTATTTATATTCAAAACACATTAAAATATATTGAAAATTAATATAAATGATATTACATATTTCAATTAATGCACCACTTGTAATCTAGCCCTAAGAAGGTAACTCCAGTGACCCAATCTTCACTCATTTTTGTGCCACCTCCCAGTTTTCCATTCTTTTCCTTCCTTTTTTTGGCTAATATTTACTAACCTTCTCTCACTTTCTTCCAATTGAAACCTGCTTCCACCCTACCATGCCCCAAATTAGAGGGTTCTGTTTTCAAATCAACCCTTGATAACAGCAGGCTTAAAGGGACACTGTAGCCAAAAAAATTATTTTGTGATTCAGATAGAGCATGCAATTTTAAGCAACTTTCTAATGTACTCCTATTATCAAATTGTTTTCATTTTCTTGTTATGTTTATTTGAAAAGCAAGAATGTAAGTTTAGATGCCGGCCCATTTTAGGTGAACAACCTGGGTTGTCCTTGCTGATTGGACAGCACCTTTAAACAAGTGCTGTCCATGGTTCTGAACCCACAATTTGCTGGCTCCTTAGCTGAGATGCCTTCTTTTCAAATAAAGATGGCAAGAGAATGAAGAAAAATTGATAATAGAAGTAAATTAGAAAGTTGCTTACAATTACATGCTCTATCTGAATCATGAAAGAAAATTTTTGGGTTCAGTGTCCCTTTTAACACTCTCTTTTCCAGGACCGAAACAGGACCTGTGAGCTGAGCGCATTAAGCGTCCTGTTAGCGTGGCCAGGGCTCTAGAAAGAAGAGGATCGGGTTAGTGAGAGTGCTCTCCATATCGCGTTATGGTAAGTATTAAACCCTTTAAAAAAATTAAAGGAAACTAATAAATACTGACAATTTTTGTCAGCATCTTTTTGTTTTCTTCCATTTTCTTTGGTGCATTCATTCAGATATTAATTTGGTAAAATGAATATGAGATTTTAGTCACAAATGTGCATTAGTGATGAAATGAATACGCATCTCTAATAAAAAGGCATTTTATGAGAACCACACCACCTCAGATTGTATAAAGTTAAATCAAAACATATTTTTGGAATTTTGGTTTTATATATATATATATATATATATATATATATATATATATATATATATATATATATATATATATATATATATTAATAGAACATTAACATGGCCCTGTGATTATAGAATTCTGGTTACTAACATATAAGAAAAATTAAGTATTATTATAATTGTATTATCATGCACCCTATAGTAATATTTTATAGATATGGCAATACTATTATATACAATCTATATTTATTATAATAGAAATAACAACATATTTAATGGTGAAACAATACTGCAGTGTTATAAATTGTATCAATAGATAGTTCTATAAAATAAAAATAAAAATTGAATGCAATGTTCAACTGAGAAAAGATAATTAACGGTTACGCTTGAGAGGCTGTTTTTTAGTATTATGATGGAATTATTAATTCAACCACAGTGTCATGTAGACACCCGGTTGATTGCTGTTGACTGTCTTGCCAATTGCATTTAATGCCTTCAATGGAAAAATACATGATTTTCACTTAAAGGGACAGTAACTTTAGTCGAAAAATTTCTCCTCTTTAATTTGTTCCCAATCATCCACTTTACCTGCTTGAGTGTATTAAATTGTTTACAAGTATTTCCATTACCCTTATATTGGCATTTGAATTAGTTTATTTAGCCTGTGGTATCCCCATGAATCCTGAAAGTAGTTGGCCTCAAGGCCAAGCTGTGTTAACACAGCCAGTAGAAGAAATTACACTCCCAGTGGATTATAGAAGAGATAAGGTAATAAAATGTTAATTTTCCATTGTTCTCTCCAAGTACTGGTGATTGGTTTATGGACAAATATAAGATAAAGAAGCATGTATATGTACACAATGTGATAAAGTAATGAGATCTGATTATACCTACAAACCCATTTTATTAGGTTGTGGCTTCAAAACACAAAATAAGCTATTTCATATACACAAATAAGCCTTAAAAAAAACAAATCTAATACATTTTATACTCTGCAGCTGGTAATAAAAGTAATTGGAAACGCATTAAGGAAAAAAATATTTTATAGTATACTGTCCCTTTAAAGGGACATTCTAGTCAAAATTTAAATGCACATAGATTAATTACATCTTTGAATAGAAACATATTTGCAATACCCATGTATTGGCAAAAATATTTCTAGTAAAAGTTATCACTGTTTTAGTGTTAGTATTTCTCTCTGCACGTGCATGTGAAGCATAGCTAGGTATTCTCAGTGCACCAGCATTTTAAATACTGCAGCTGCTCAGAGCGCCAATGGGGCTTGTATCATGTCAGCAATTAGGAAATTGAGTCATTTACAGAAGGTACAAGCTCTATAGACTGTCTAAGCAAGTGCTGTGTTTAAAATGCTTGTGCACAGTACATACTTAAATACACCTTTGAAACATCTATTGCTTTTATTAGAAGCATTTTTGCTAATACCTGTATATTACAAAAATTCTCCTGTTCAAAACTGAAATGCACCCATGTGAATTCCAATTTTGGCTCGAATGTCCCTTTAAATTGCAAGCAAGTGGACTACAATCATCTATTGAATTTAGCTGTTATCTGTTTTATTTAGAGAGAATGATGGGGATAGAATATGCACACCATTAAAAATATATATTTTCTATTACTGCCCATGGTATTTGATCATTGATTTTCCTGGCACAATTATATAATATTTAAAAAAAATAATTCACAAAAATAAGACATTTAATAAAAATTGTGTTAAACGTTAGAGTGTCTTGGTTATAAGATCTATTGGCTATTTATTCCACATATAGGGGAGCGCTGTTATCTTTCCCTTTGTATTGTAGTTCAAATAGTTGTTTGTGTTTTGTACCCTGGATACATAATAAAGTTCTTTTTACATAAAAGTGGAGTTAGGCTCTTTTAGGTTGGTTTACAAGTGGTATTAAACCATATGTCTTTGGGCTAGATTATGAGTTTTGCGTTATGACTCGTAACGCTGCTTTTTCACTACCGCTGCTATTACAAGTCTTGTAGGTATAGCTGTACCGCACACTTTTTTGGCCGTAACGCAACGTAACTACTGCACCTTTCAAAAAGTCCTTTTTCAATGGGACTTCCATAGCTCCGGTATTACGAGTTTTGCCTGGGAGGCCAAAAAGTGAGCGGTACAGCCTATAACGACAAGATTCGTACCGCCATCTAAAGTCAGTAGTTATGGGTTTTGCACTACAAAGCTGTAGCATAAAACTCCTAACTAAAGTGTTACAAAGTACACTAACACCCATAAACTACCTATTAACCCCTAAACCGAGGCCCTCCCGCACCGCAAACACTATAATATAAATATTAACCGCTAATCTGCGTCTCCGGACATCGCTGCCACTATAATAAACATATTAACCCCTAAACCGCCGCACTCCCGCATCGCAAACACTAGTTAAATATTATTAACCCATAATCTGCCGCCCCCAATGTCACCGCCGCCACTATACTAAAGTTATTAACCCCTAACCCTAAGTCTAACCCTAACACCCCTAACTTTAATATAATTAAAATAAATCTAAATAAAAATTACTATCATTAACTAAATAATTCGTATTTAAAACTAAATACTTACCTATAAAATAAACCCTAAGCTAGCTACAATATAACTAATAGTTACATTGTCTATACAAGGAAAAGGAAAAGGCGTATGGTGTAGTATTGTAATAAATTTTGTTTGAAATCTGTAATCAAATGTTACTCACAAGTCTCCTATCACTACCAAAGTGCTATATACGCATTCTGGACCTTCCAGCCGCCCAGTAAGCTCACTCCTCGATACGCTTTACAGTGTTGAACGTGTATCCTCTGTGTGAATCCTCTTACACTGTAGGATTTCACTAGAAAGGTGCTTTGTTACTAATCTCAATGTGGTGTTAAAGGAGTGATCGTAGAGGTGCACCTAAAAACCTGTGTATCAAGATAATAGGAACAAGGGATATATGCAACCAGATTCCCATATAACAAACCACAAGACCGAGATATAATTGTAACAGCACTATATTAAAAAACATACAATTAAAATCACAACGCGTTTCTCAGTGTTACACTGTTTCCTCAGGTGAATAAATATACATTACATATCAAGCTTTAAAGACCGCTGGTGTCCTCAAATCGTTATTGCGCATGCGCGTGTTAAAAGACACACCTTCTCCGACTCTGATTTACAATAGGTACAGAGCATTAGGGGATGGATTACACATCTTGCAACTGAATAGGGAGACCGCGGTATACACATTATATTAGGATCTAATACTATTTAAACATTCAAAAACCATTACAAATTCTTACACTAGAAATCTCGAAAGTATACATATACGGCAAAAATAATGTCCTATGAATACATGACAGATCAGCGATATGACCATCTTAAAAAATAATACAATTTACCAACTTGCAATGTTATTTATGATAGGTTATGATTGATTCTCTTTCTTATATAAAGAACGATAAAAGTGCCCTGTGTTATATTATTTGTGATAAGGTTATGATTAATTCTCTTTCTTATATAAAGAACGATAAAGGTGCCCTGTGTTATATGTCTGACGGATATACCTTATCATAAATATTGTTATAACTAGTGTTAACTAAAGTGCGATATAGCAGTGTCTAATGAATATTGACCATATCCTGAAAATATAAAGGATATGATAAATTAAAAATATACAAATATAATTATATTTTGTAACTAAGTGTAGAATCTCTATGTGTTTAAACTTATACATATAACGTGCCTACTAATGTGAGTGGCCATTTATCCTTAAAAGAAATCAGCTATCAAATGCTGCCATATCAATGTTCTCATTCAGACCGAATGGGGAAAGAGTTTTTAATTTCCATATCCAGAAAGTCTCTCATTGTCTTAGTTTGGTAAATCTATTTACTCCCCAGGTACCTGGAATTTGTTCTATAGGGATCATTTTAATGACATCTGTACAATCTGGATGCTCACTAGCTATAAGTGTAGGAATATTTAGTTTAATCAGTTTATGTTTTATATTTCTACTGTGTTCACCCCATCTTTTTTTGATGGGTCTACACGACCTTCCCACGTACTGTAAACCACAAATACATTGTAATAAATATATAACGATATGAATTCATTAATTTTTCCTGGAACGTAATCACACATCCCACACAGTTTTTTTCCACATTTGAATGTACCAGATAGTTTCAGTTTCAAGTTGGTGTTACCCTCAGCTTTTTTCTTGTTCATGTCACTTTGTGACCTGGTTTTTGCCTGTCTAACATTCTCTCTTTTTGTTAGAATTTTACTAGGATCTAATTTGATTTTCAATGTAGGTGCTCTTCTAAAGGTACATAGTGGACCATTGCCTATTATATTTTTTAGGGTTGTGTCACCTTTTAGAATAAACCAGTATTTCTTTAAAATATCTTTAATTATTTGATGGTTGCTATTATAACCAGTAATAAAACGTATAGCATTTCTACCATCTTTTCCACTATTATTTTCAGTTTCGTTCATCTTCAAATTGTTTATGGTTTTTTTATCGTTAATTTTCGATTGTTTCTTTGTGTTTAAAAGATCACTTCTGTCTTTTATTTTTGCTTTTTTATATCCTTCATTAATCAACTCCTCTGGGTATCCCCTTGCTATAAATCTCTCTTTTAGAATCAGGGCTTGTCTTTCAAACTCTCTAATATCAGAACAATTCCTCCTTATTCTAGACAATTGGTTAAAAGGTATATTGTTTTTCCATGGTAGATGATGATTGTTTTTAAATAAAATTGGTATCAACCTCCTTGAAAAATGTCCTAGTAGCTACTTTACCTTTACTCCCCCAATAGAGCATAAAATCTAAAAACTCAATACTTTCGTCATCGATCTTAGAGGTATAATTTATACCCATGTCATTGTGGTTAATATGTTCAATAAATTCATTAGCTCTCACACTATCCCCTTCCCATATGAAGATCAAGTCATCGATATAGCGTCCATAGAACACCAGGTTCGCCCCAAACTCAGAGGAAAAAATATATTTCTCCTCAAAGTAACCCATAAATAGGTTGGCAAAGCTTGGGGCGAACCTGGTGCCCATGGCTGTCCCTTTGACCTGCAAAAAATATTCTTCCTGATAAACATAATAATTGTGCTGTAGCACAAATAAAATAGAGTTAATCAAGAAATCCTTCTGTTTATCAGGTAAGTATGGATCTTGATCTAAATAATACCTTACTGCATTAATACCTAGAGAATGTTCAATGTTGGAATATAGTGAAGATACATCACATGTTATCCATAATAGATTTCTCTTATTTTTCTCTATTCCATTTAATTTCTCTATGAGATCTGTTGTATCTCTCTGGTATGACTGTAACATGACAATTTTTTTCTTTAAAAATTGATCAATATATTGGGATAAATTGCATGTCAGATTTCCTATTCCTGCGATTATCGGTCTTCCCGGTTGATCAATCAGGGACATATGTATTTTGGGGAGATGATAGTAATGTGCTATATTGGGCTTATGTGGCAAAAGGAAGTCACGTTCTTTCTTTGTGATAATGCCCTCTAAATATGCCCCATCAATAAGTGGAATCAGTTTTTTAATATAATCCATAGTGGGGTTAAAGGTTAATTTCTTATAATAGTTCTTATCTTTTAGAATTCTGTCAGCTTCTCTGATATAGTCTGATCTATTTTGTAAAACCACCCCTCCGCCTTTATCAGCCTGCCTAATGACAATGTCTTTATTCAACATGAGTTTGTTCAAGGCATTTCTTTCAAAGCAGTTTAGATTCGATTTCTTTATATCAAAGATCTGTATTTTATTGAATTCTTCTAGAACCAAGTTTTGATATAGTTGTATACTGGGAAATTCATAAGGGGATTGAAATTGGAGGGTAAGTGCAAGTCAGTGTGTCATCATATAAATGATCACATATATCTTGTGTATCTAAAGATATTATATCCTCTGACTTCATTCTATCATCCATACTATCTGTCAGGATAAAATTTCCCTTATCCTTTCCAACTCTTTTTCTGGCAAAAATATTTTTGCAACGATAGTTTGCGTATAAATCTATTGAGATCTACAAATAAATCGAAAAGATTATGACTATTCGAGGGACTAAATGATAAACCTGTATGTAATACTGATAATTCTTCATTAATCAAGGTATATTTTGAAAGGTTAAAAATACCCTTCTTTAATTTTTCAAGTCTCACCTTTTTGGCATTCCTCCCTCTCCCTCTGCTGCCACGTTTGCATAGCTTCTTTTTCCCTTTGTGGATTGAAAGAATTTTATTTATTTTTCTTCTTCCCTTTGTTCTAATTATTTTAAGTGAAGGGAGTACGGTTTTTGTCTGAAATTTTTTCGATTCTGATTTTCCCGAAAAAACTTCCCTACTCCTCTTGTATCCCTTTGGTTATCTTTGTAACCTATATTGTATTGAGGTGCATGGTGTGCTCTGTTATGTTGTGGATTATGATATCTGTTGTGTTGTGTCTAATATCCATTACTTATAGAGGATGATTCATGGTATATGCTTTCTTGTTGGTACTATTATACCCAGAATTATGGTAACTGGGGGAATTTAAGTTAAATTTGTTTTTATAGGGATATTCTTGATCTCCCATTTTTGTATTCTTAGAATTACTAAAATGTTTTTTCTTATCCATTGTTTTTTTATATTGGACTGCTGTCAATTTGTTACCTCCATTCCTATTAGTATTTATCAGAATCATCTGCTTTATCATTATCAACTTGATTTGTATTCATCTTTTCTTTTCTACTAAACAGATAAATATTTCCTTCCTTATTATCCTCCTCATTCCTTTCAAATTTTTTCTTTTTATTCATCATTATCTTTTTCTGAAAATTATTCGTTCTACTCAAAACCTCTTTATTGAGCTTTACATACTCTTCTGTTTGTTCTAATTTTTTAAGGGGCACTTGTATGGACTCATCCTCTCCACTTGGTGCATGGTGTGCTCTGTTATGTTGTGGATTATGATATCTGTTGTGTTGTGGATTATAATATCCATTACTTATAGAGGGTGATTCATGGTATATGCTTTCTTGTCTGTTGGTACTATTATACCTAGAATTATGGTAACTGGGGGAATTTAAGTTAAATTTGTTTTTATAGGGATATTCTTGATCTCCCATTTTTGTATTCTTAGAATTACTAAAATGTTTTTTCTTATCCATTGTTTTTTTATATTGGACTGTTGTCGATTTGTTACCTCCATTCCTATTAGTATTGAATTTATCAGAATCATCTGCTTTATCATTATCAACTTGATTTGTATTCATCTTTTCTATTAAACAGATAAATATTGCCTTCCTTATAATCCTCCTCATCCCTCTCGAATTTTTTCTTTTTATTCATCATTCTTTTTCTGAAAATTATTCGTTCTACTCAAAACCTCTTTATTTAGCTTTACATACTCTTCTGTTTGTTCTAATTTTTTAAGGGGCACTTGTATGGACTCAATCTCTCCACTTGCATCTATTATTAGTTTCTCTCTATGTGTTATCAGAAGTACAATAAGCTTAAAGGAATATTCATCAAGAATGTTTTTCCATTTTCCAATTAATTCATCATCATTTTTGAACGAACAGTGTTTTAAAATCCTCAGACCCCTAGGGATGTATTTCTTCTCTGAATATTTTTTAAGCGTATCAACATCCCACCAGTGTCTATGTTCTTTTTTGATTGCCTCTTCTAGTTTACTAAACAATAACTTAATATCACATTGTTCTAAAATAACTTCTTCCCTATTATTGACCAAATTAGTTCTTCCACTCTGTCTTTCTATAAGACTCTGCATTCTGAACTCTTTATATTATAAAAACTTAAAAAAGAGGCAAAGATAAAAGTTAAAGGTAAAAGCTATAAATTCATATACGTGTGTACTAACAGATTCCAGTCTATCAAATTATAGACCAGGCATGTGTGTGCATCAAGATTGTGTTATACAGAGAGATAATAAACTCTTTCAGGGTTCGCTACCTACTAAACATAGTCTCATATATTAAAAACACATGATACTTAGAATTCTACATACAAAAACAAACTAAAAAAGTTTATTGTAGATGCGCTCTCAGTTGGGGAATAATCAAACCCAGAACAATAATAACGTCTCTTAGTATAATACTACATAAACAGTCCGTCTGAAAACAAAGTGGGGGGGGTCGTCTGGCAGCCTAGTTTTCGAAAGGGCCGTGGCGTCACATCCACAGATGAAGATCTATACAAGGAAAAAGGAAAAGGCGCCCATATGGTGTAGTATTGTAATAAATTTTGTTTAAAATCTGTAATCAAATGTTACTCACAAGTCTCCTAGCACTACCAAAGTGCTATATAGTCCCTCGAATAGTCATTATCTTTTCGATTTATTTGTAGATCTCAATAGATTTATACGCAAACTATCGTTGCAAAAATATTTTTGCCAGAAAAGAGTTGGAAAGGCTAAGAGAAATTTTACCCTGACAGATAGTATGGATGATAGAATGAAGTCAGAGGATATAATATCTTTAGATACACAAGATATATGTGATCATTTATATGATGACACACTGACTTGCACTTACCCTCCAATTTCAATCCCCCTATGAATTCCCCCAGTATACAACTATATCAAAACCTGGTTCTAAAAGAATTCAATAAAATACAGATCTTTGAAGAAATCAAATCTAAACTGTTTTGAAAGAAATGCCTTGAACAAACTCATGTCGAATAAAGACATTGTCATTAGGCAGGCTGATAAAGGCGGAGGGGTGGTTTTACAAAATAGATCAGACTATATCAGAGAAGCTGACAGAATTCTAAAAGATAAGAACTATTATAAGAAATTAACCTTTAACCCCACTATGGATTATATTAAAAAACTGATTCCACTTATTGATGGGGCATATTTAGAGGGCATTATCACAAAGAAAGAACGTGACTTCCTTTGCCACATAAACCCAATATAGCACATTTCTATCATCTCCCCAAAATACATAAGTCCCTGATTGATCCACCGGGAAGACCGATAATCGCAGGAATAGGAAATCTGACATGCAATTTATCCCAATATATTGATCAATTTTTAAAGAAAAAAATTGTCATGTTACAGTCATACCTGAGAGATACAACAGATCTCATAGAGAAATTAAATGGAATAGAGAAAAATAAGAGAAATCTATTATGGATAATATGTGATGTATCTTCACTATATTCCAACATTGAACATTCTCTAGGTATTAATGCAGTAAGGTATTATTTAGATCAAGATCCATACTTACCTGATAAACAGAAGGATTTCTTGATTAACTCTATTTTATTTGTGCTACAGCACAATTATTTTGTCAGGAAGAATATTTTTTGCAGGTCAAAGGGACAGCCATGGGCACCAGGTTCGCCCCAAGCTTTGCCAACCTATTTATGGGTTACTTTGAGGAGAAATATATTTTTTCCTCTGAGTTTGGGGCGAACCTGGTGTTCTATGGACGCTATATCGATGACTTGATCTTCATATGGGAAGGGGATAGTGTGAGAGCTAATGAATTTATTGAACATCTTAACCACAATGACATGGGTATAAATTATACCTCTAAGATCGATGACGAAAGTATTGAGTTTTTAGATCTTATGCTCTATTGGGGGAGTGAAGGTAAAGTAGCTACTAGGACATTTTTCAAGGAGGTTGATACCAATAATTACTTTTTATATAAAAGCAATCATCATCTACCATGGAAAAACAATATACCTTTTAACCAATTGTGTAGAATAAGGAGGAATTGTTCTGATATTAGAGAGTTTGAAAAACAAGCCCTGATTCTAAAAGAGAGATTTATGGCAAGGGGATACCCAGAGGAGTTGATTAATGAAGGATATAAAAAAGCAAAAATAAAAGACAGAAGTGATCTTTTAACCACATAGAAACAATCGAAAATTAACGATAAAAAAAACATAAACAATCTGAAGATGAACGAAACTGAAAATAATAGTGGAAAAGATGGTAGAAATGCTATACATTTTATTGCTGGTTATAATAGCAACCATCGAATAATTAAAGATATTTTAAAGAAATACTGGTTTATTCTAAAAGGTGACACAACCCTAAAAAATATAATAGGCAATGGTCCACTATGTACCTTTAGAAGAGCACCTACATTGAAAATCAAATTAGATCCTAGTAAAATTCTAACAAAAAGAGAGAATGTTAGACAGGCAAAAACCAGGTCACAAAGTGACATGAACAAGAAAAAAGCTGAGGGTAACACCAACTTGAAACTGAAACTATCTGGTACATTCAAATGTGGAAAAAAACTGTGTGGGATGTGTGATTACGTTCCAGGAAAAATTAATGAATTCATATCTCACTCCACAGGAGAAAAGTTTATGATTAATATGCATTTCACATGTGATTCCACTTTTGTTATATATTTATTACAATGTATTTGTGGTTTACAGTACGTGGGAAGGTCATGTAGACCCATCAAAAAAAGATGGGGTGAACACAGTAGAAATATAAAACATAGACATATAGCTAGTGAACATCCAGATTGTACAGATGTCATTAAAATGATCCCTATAGAACAAATTCCAGGTACCTGGGGAGTAAATAGATTTACCAAACTAAGACAACGAGAGACTTTCTGGCTATGGAAATTAAAAACTCTTTCCCCATTCGGTCTGAATGAGAACATTGATATGGCAGCATTTGATAGCTGAGTTCTTTTAAGGATAAATGGCCACTCACATTATTAGGCACGTTATATGTATAAGTTTAAACACATAGAGATTATACACTTAGTTACAAAATATAATTTTGTATATTTTTAATTTATCATATCCTTTATATTTTCAGGATATGGTCAATATTCATTAGACACTGCTATATCGCACTTTAGTTATCACTAGTTATAACAATATTTATGATAAGGTATATCCGTCAGACATATAACACAGGGCACCTTTATCGTTCTTTATATAAGAAAGAGAATCAATCATAACCTTATCACAAATAATATAACACAGGGCACTTTTATCGTTCTTTATATAAGAAAGAGAATCAATCATAACCTTATCACAAATAATATTGCACGTTGCTAAATTGTATTATTTTTTAAGATGGTCATATCGCTGATCTGTCATGTATTCATAGGACATTATTTTTGCCGTATATGTATACTTTCGAGATTTCTAGTGTAAGAATTTGTAATGGTTTTTGAATGTTTAAATAGTATTAGATCCTAATGTAATGTGTATACCGCGGCCTCCCTAGTCGGTTGCATGATGCGTAATCCATCCCCTAATGCTCTGGACCTATTGTAGATCAGACTGTAGTTGGAGAAGGTGTGTCTTTTGACACGTGGATGCGCAATAACGATTTGAGGACGCCAGCGGTCTTTAAAGCTCGATATGTAACAATGTATATTTATTCACCTGAGGAAACAATGTAACACTGAGAATCGTGTTGTGATTTTAATTGTATGTTTCTTTTACAAAGATATGACGAGTCCACAGATTTCATCCTTACTTGTGGGATATTAACCTCCTGCTAACAGGAAGTGGCAAAGAGCACCACAGCAGAGCTGTATATATAGCCCCTCCCCTTCCCCTCCACCCTCAGTCATTCTCTTTGCCTGTGTTATACTAGGAAGACATGGTAAAGTGAGGTGTTAGTTTTAGTTTCTTCAATCAAAAAGTTTTTATTTTAAACGGTACCGGTGCGTACTATTTTCCTCATGGGGATATGGAAGAAGATTTCTGCCCTGAGGTTTAATGATCTTAGCATTTGTAACTAAGATCCACGCTGGTTCCCACAAGACTTCTGAAGGTAACCATGAGACGTCTTCAGTGTGGACACCGGTTTCATGCTACAAGCCACATTAAGGTATGTGCAGCCTTTTTTTCTGAGGAGACTTGGTGTATCAGAACTGGCTGGCATTATTTGCCTGTATGGGGATGGGGTAAGCAGTAAAACCTATTTTAATAAGAGGGGTGTTACTGGAGTCCCTATATTATATTTATCATTAGTTGATATTTGGGCATTATGTGACATGGGAGACAATGTTAAAAACAATGATTTATGTTTTTTATTTTTGGCACTTAAAACTTATTGTTTTTATGCTTGAGGGTTGTATTGTGTGTGTATTTCTACTTAAGTGCAAAACTGCATTCCCATGCGGTGTTGTTTGGGCCTACTCCAACTTTTGACCTTAAGGGGCGGAGCCTATTTTTGGTGCTTTTTCTTCAGGCCTAGCAGCAGCAAACAGTAACTCTGTGGCTCCTGGACTGTGTAGCTGGTCTGAAGGGTTGGAAACTTGATTCAAAGTTCTCTGGGGGCAGGTAGGCACCACAGCAGAGCCGTGGCAAGGTGTAGAGTGTATTTTTTTTTTTATCTTTTGACTAGATTTTGATATAAGTACTTCTAAAGCCTTATTTCTGCCTTTGCTTCTGGGTGCAGTAATTTTTGGATTAACCAACGATATTTAAGTTAAATTTCGGAATAATTTAACGTTTTTTGTGCATTTTGGAAAAATTGTTCACTTTTTCTTTTCTTAAAGGCACAGTACACATTTTTCTAATGTTTATTTTATGCTATAAATAAGTGTTTAATCGACTTTTGTGGTATTACTAGTCTGTTCAACATGTCTGACATTGAGGTTTCTCATTGTTCTATGTGTTTAGAAGCTATTGTGCAACCCCCTCTAACATTGTGTAACTTTTGTACTGAAGGGGCTTTACAATGTTAAAAGCATATTTTAAATAAAGTAAGTGTGCCAAAGGATGATTCTCAGTCTGAAGAGAATCAGGATATGCCATCCAATTCTCCCCAAGTGTTACAACCTTTAACGCCCACTCAAGCGACGCCAAGTACTTCTAGTGCGTCTAATTCCTTTACTCTGCAGGAGATGGCTGCAGTTATGTCAACTACCCTTACAGAGGTATTGTCTAAATTACCAGTGTTGCAGGGTAAACGCAGTAGGTCAGGTAATAATGTAAATACTGAATCCTCTGATACTTTATTACCTATTTCCGATGTTCCCTCACAGTGCTCTGAGTTGGGGGTCAGGGAATTACTGTCTGAGGGTGAAATTTCTGATTCAGGAAATGTTTTACCTCACACAGATTCGGATGTTATGTCATTTAAATTTAAGCTTGAGCACCTCCGCCTGTTACTTAGGGAGGTTTTAGCAACTCTGGATGGTTGTGACCCTATTGTGATTCCTCCAGAGAAATTGTGTAAAATGGATAAATATTTGGAAGTACCTACTTACACTGATGTTTTTCCGGTTCCTAAGAGAATTTCGGAAATTATTAGAAAGGAATGGGATAGACCAGGTATACCGTTTTCTCCCCCTCCTAATTTTAAGAAAATGTTTCCCATATCAGATACCATTCGGGACTCATGGCAAACGGTCCCTAAGGTAGAGGGAGCTATATCTACCCTAACTAAGGGTACTACTATACCCATTGAGGATAGTTGTGCTTTCAAAGACCCTATGGATAAGAAATTAGAGGGTCTACTAAAGAAATTATTTTTTAATCTTTTACAACCTATGGCTTGCATTGTTCCAGTAACTACTGCAGCAGCTTTTTGGTTTGAGGCTCTAGAAGAGTCTCTTAAAGTTGAGACTCCATTAGATGACATTTTAGATAGAATTAAGGCTCTCAAGCTAGCTAATTCTTTTATTACTGATGCCGCTTTTCAAATTGCTAATTAGCGGTAAAAAAATGCAGGATTTGCTATTTTAGCATGTAGAGCATTGTGGCTCAAATCTTGGTCTGCTGATGTGTCATCAAAACATAAGCTTTTAGCTATTCCCTTTAAAGGTAAGACCCTTTTCGGGCCAGAATTGAAGGAAATCATTTCTGATATTACAGGAGGTAAAGGCCATTCCCTACCTCAGGATAAGTCGGTTAAAATGAGGGGTAAACAGAATAATTTTCGTTCCTTTTGGAACTTTTAAGGAGGACCCCCCGCTTCTTCTTCTTCCTCAAAGCAGGAAGGGAATTTTACACAATCTAAGTCGGTCTGGAGACCTAATCAGAACTGGAATAAGGGTAAACAATCCAAAAAGCCCACTCCTGCTCCTAGGACAGCATGAAGGGGCGGCCCCCGATCCGGGACTGGATCTAGTAGGGGGCAGACTCTCTTTTTTTGCTCAGGCTTGGGCAAGAGATGTTCAGGATCCCTGGGCACTAGAAATAGTGACCCACGGTTATCTATTGGAATTCAAGGACTTTCTCCCAAGAGGGAGATTTCATCTTTCAAAGTTATCTGCAAACCAGATAAAGAGAGGCGTTCTTACACTGTGTAAAAGACCTTTCTACTATGGGAGTAATTTGTCCAGTTCCAAAATTGGAACAGGGACAGGGGTTTTACTCAAATCTACTTGTGGTTCCCAAAAAAGAGGGAACATTCAGACCCATTTTAGATCTCAAGTGTCTAAACAAATTTCTAAGAGTTCCATAATTCAAGATGGAGACAATACGAACAATTTTACCAATGATCCAGGAGGGTCAATATATGACTACCGTGGACTTGAAGGATGCTTTCCTTCATATTCCTATCCTTAAGGATCATCATCAGTTTCTAAGGTTTGCCTTTCTGGACAAACATTATCAATTTGTAGCTCTTCCCTTCGGATTGGCCACAACACCCAGAATCTTCACAAAGGTTCTAGGGTCTCTTTTGGCGGTTCTCAGACCGCGAGGAATAGCGGTGGCGCCTTATCTGGACGACATTCTGATTCAGGCATCAACATATCATCTGACAAAATCTCACACGGACACAGTGTTGTCTTTTCTGAGAACTCACGGCTGGAAGGTGAACATAGAGAAGAGTTCACTTGTCCCACAGACAAGGGTTCCTTTCTTGGGAACTCTGATAGACTCGGTAGCCATGAAAATATTTCTGACGGAGGTCAGAAAATCAAAGATTCTAAATACTTGCCGAGCACTTCAGTCGATTCCTCGGCCATCAGTGGCTCAGTGTATGGAAGTAATTGGATTAATGGTAGCGGCAATGGACATCGTTCCGTTTGCTCGCTTTCATCTCAGACCACTGCAACTGTGCATGCTCGGACAGTGGAATGGGGATTATGCGGATTTATCTCCTCAGATAAATCTGGATCAAGAGACCAGAGACTCTCTTCTTTGGTGGTTGTTGCCGGATCTTCTGTCCCAAGGGACTTGTTTCCGCAGACCCTCGTGGGTAATAGTGACAACAGATGCCAGCCTTCTGGGCTGGGGTGCAGTTTGGAACTCCCTGAAGGCTCAGGGTGTGTGGACTCAAGTGGAGTCTCTTCTTCCAATCAATATTCTGGAACTGAGAGCAATATTCAATGCGCTTCAGGCATGGCCTCAGTTGGCTTCGGCCAAATTCATCAGATTCCAGTCGGACATCACGACTGTGGCATATGTCAATCATCAAGGGGGAACAAGGAGTTCCTTAGTGATGATAGAGGTATCCAAGATAATCAGTTGGGCGGAGGCCCACTTTTGTTATCTGTCAGCGATCTACATTCCAGGAGTAGAAAACTGGGAAGCAGATTTTCTTAGTCGACAGGCTTTTCATCCGGGGGAGTGGGTAATTCACTCGGAGGTATTTACCTCATTGATTCTCAGATGGGGCAGACCGGAATTGGATTTGATGGCATCCCGACAGAATGCCAATCTTCCAAGATACGGATCCTGGTCAAGGGATCCTCAGGCCGAACTGATAGATGCCTTGGCAGTGCCTTGGTTGTTCAGCCTAGCTTATGTGTTTCCGCCGTTTCCTCTCCTCCCACGCGTGATTGCTTGAATCAAACAGGAGAGAGCTTCAGTGATCCTGATAGCGCCTGCGTGGCCACGCAGGACTTGGTATGCGGATCTAGTGGACATGTCCTCTCTGCCACTTCCATTGAGACAGGACCTTCTTATTCAAGGTCTTTTCCAACATCCAAATCTAATTTCTCTGCAGCTGACTGTGTGGAGATTGAACGCTTGATTTTATCTAAGCGAGGATTCTCTGATTCAGTTATCAATACTATGATACAGGCTAGAAAGCCTGTCACTAGAAAAATCTATCATAAGATATGGCGTAAATATCTTTTTGGTGTGAATCCAAGGGTTACTCATGGAGTAAAGTTAGGATTCCTAGGATTCTGTCTTTTCTCCAAGAAGGATTGGAGAAAGGGTTATCAGCGAGTTCCTTAAAGGGACAAATTTCAGCTTTGTCAATTTTGTTTCACAATCGTTTGGCGAATGTACCAGATGTTCAGTCTTTTTGTCAGGCTCTATCTAGGATTAAGCCTGTATTTAGACCTATTACTCCTCCCTGGAGTTTGAATTTAGTTCTTCGAGTTCTTCAAGGGGTTCCATTTGAACCTATGCATTCCATAGATATTAAACTGTTATCTTGGAATGTTGGTTGCTATTTCTTCTGCTCGAAGAGTTTCTGAGCTTTCAGCGTTACAGTGTGATTCGCCTTATCTCATATTTCATTCTGATAAGGTGGTTTTACGTACCAAACCTGGTTTTCTTCCTAAGGTTGTTTCGAATAAGAATATTAATCAGGATATTGTTGTTCCTTCCTTGTGTCCTAATCCTTCTTCTAAGAAGGAGCGTATGTTACATAACTTGGACGTGGTCCGTGCCTTAAAGTTTTACTTACAGGCAACTAAGGATTTCCGTCAATCATCTTCATTATTCATTGTTTATTCCGGAAAGCGTAGGGGTCAGAAAGCTACAGCTACCTCTCTTTCTTTTTGGCTGAGAAGTATCATCCACCTGGCATATGAGACTGCTGGACAGCAGCCTCCTGAAAGAATTATGGCTCATTCTACTAGGGCTGTGGCTTCCACATGGGCTTTTAAAAATGAAGCATCTGTTGAACAGATTTGTAAGGCTGCGACTTGGTCGTACCGTCACACTTTTTCCAAATTTTACAAATTTGATACTTTTGCTTCTTCTGAGGCTATCTTTGGGAGAAAGGTTCTTCAAGCAGTGGTGCCTTCCATTTAGGTTCCTGTCTTGTCCCTCCCTTTCATCAGTGTCCTATTGCTTTGGTATTGGTTTCCCACAAGTAAGGATGAAATCCGTGGACTCGTCATATCTTTGTAAAAGAAAACTAAATTTATGCTTACCTGATAAATTACTTTCTTTTATGATATGACGAGTCCATGGCCCACCCTGTTCTTTTTAAGACAGTTTTTCTTTATATTTTTTGTAAACTTCAGTCACCTCTGCACCTTTTAGCCTTTCCTTTTTCTCTTCCTATACCTTCGGCCAAATGACTGAGGGTGGGGGGGAAGGGGAGGGGCTATATATACAGCTCTGCTGTGGTGCTCTTTGCCACTTCCTGTTAGCAGGAGGTTAATATCCCACAAGTAAGGATGAAATCCGTGGACTCGTCATATCGTAAAAGAAAGTAATTTATCAGGTAAGCATAAATTTAGTTTTTTTAATATAGTGCTGTTACAATTATATCTCAGTCTTGTGGTTTGTTATATGGGAATCTGGTTGCATATATCCCTTGTTCCTATTATCTTGATACACAGGTTTTTAGGTTCTTGGCAGCACCTCTACGATCACTCCTTTAACACCACATTGAGATTAGTAACAAAGCACCTTTCTAGTGAAATCCTAGAGTGAAAGAGGATTCACACGGAGGATACACGTTCAACACTGTAAAGCGTATCGAGGAGTGAGCTTACTGGACGGCTGGAAGGTCCAGAATGCGTATATAGCACTTTGGTAGTGCTAGGAGACTTGTGAGTAACATTTGATTACAGATTTCAAACGAAATTTATTACAATACTACACCATATGGGCCCCTTTTCCTTTTTCCTTGTATAGATCTTCATCTGTGGATGTGACGCCACAGCCCTTTCAGAAACTAGGCTGCCAGACGACCCCCCACTTTGTTTTGGGATTGACTGTTTATGTAGTATTATACTAAGAGTCGTTATTATTGTTCTGGGTTTGATTATTCCCCAACTGGGAGTGCATCTACAACAAACTTTTTTTAGTTTGTTTTTGTAAATAGTTACATTGTAGCTATCTTAGGTTTTATTTTTATTTCACAGCTAAGTTTGTATTTATTTTAACTAGGTAGACTAGTTAGTAAATAGTTATTAACTATTTACTATCTAGTTAAAATAAATACAAAGTTACCTGTAAAATAAAACCTTACCTGCCTCACACTAACACCTAACATTATTATTATTATTATTATCGGTTATTTGTAGAGTGCCAACAGATTCCGCAGCGCTAACATTACACTAAAATTAAATAAATTACATTAATTAAATACAATTAACTAAATTACAAAAAAAAAAGATAAACACTAAATTACACAAAATAAAAAAGAAATTATAAAATATTTAAATGAATTACACCTAATCTAATAGCCCTATCAAAATAAAAAAGCCCCCCAAAAATAATAGCCTAAACTGCCAATAGCCCTTAAAAGGGTCTTTCGCAGGCATTACCCCAAAGAAATCAGCTCTATTACCTGTAAAAAAAAATACAAACAACCCCCCAACAGTAAAACCCACCACCCACATAACCAAACCCCCCCAAATAAAATCCTGTCTAAAAAACCTAAGCTCCCCATTGCCCTGAAAAGGGCATTTGGATGGGCATTGCCCTTAAAAGGGCATTTAGCTCTTTTTCTGTGCCCAAAACTCTAATCTAAAAATAAAACCCACCCAATAAACCCTTAATAAAACCTAACACTAACCCCGAACATCTACTTACAGTTTTTGAAGACCGGACATCCATCCTCATCAAGCCGGGAGAAGTCTTCATCCAAGCAGGCAGAAGTCCTCAACGAAGCCGGGAGAAGTCTTCATCCAAGCGGCAAGAAGTCGTCCTCCAGGCGGCCAGAAGTCTTCATCTAGACGGCATCTTCTATCTTCATCCTTCCGACGCGTAGTGGCTCCATCTTCAAGACGAGGAGCATACTCTTCGTTCACTGGATCAGCCAATCAGCCAGTAGGATTGAGCTTCTGTAGAAATGGAAGATATATAGAGGGCGACTCCTAGTGCAGATCAGTTAGCTTTAAATTCTCCCACTAACAACTCCCCTTGGAAGAATACTCACACAGTGGGAAGCACACTATAGTGCTAATGCAGCCTGCTGGGTATATTGCAGTGGCCCAGCGCACATATACACTCTGGTAATGAACAGTTCCAAGGTTTTTTTGCAGGATGTTCCAATAAAACAACAGGAGACTTCAGTGGATAAAAGGAACTTTATAAAAATCAATGAATCGTATAAAAACAGTCAGTAAAACACGCTACGCGTTTCTCAGAGTTAACCACTCTGTTTCCTCAGGCAAGTAATCAGGTAGGATTGAGCTTGCATTCTATTGGCTGATTGGAACAGCCAATAGGATTTTTTACCCTTTAATTCCGATTGGCTGATAGAATTCTATCAGCCAATCGGAATTCAAGGGATGTCATCTTGGATGACATCATTTAAAGGAACCTTCATTCTTCAAGATCCAGCGAAAGAAGAGGATGCTTTGTGCCGGATGTCTTGAAGATGGAGCCGCTCCGCGTCGGAAGGATGAAGATAGAAGATGCCGTCTGGATGTTAGATTTTAAGGGTTTATTGGGTGGGTTTTATTTTTAGATTAGGGTTTTGGGCACAGAAAAAGAGCTAAATGCCCTTTTAAGGGCAATTCCCATCCAAATGCCCTATTCAGGGC